>NW_005881560.1:0-5719 GCF_000147115.1 Myotis lucifugus | reverse complement strand
TTCTTCAAGAAGCCTCTACCATCTCCATGTCCCCTTAAGGACAAGGAGGCACATGTTTGTCAAGAGTAAGTGAGGCCCAATGACTATTCCTGAATCCGTGAAAGAGCTCAGTAGACCTAAAGTTTGGTGTTTTGTTGTGTTTTTCTTTTAAATTTCTTATCCTTTCTCTATATCCAAAAGGGGATTGAGTGGATTAAAATTAAAGCTATGTATATCATCCATTGAAAAAAAAAAGATGCAATAAAAATCACAAAATAACTGGAAGAGATGAAGTAGAATAACTAAAACAAATACATTCTAGATGTTAGAGAAGATGCTGCAGCAGCTTAAACAAAATTATTTGGATTTGGGGTTTCCTGGCTGCCAGTGCAAAAAGGTCTGAAGTAGCAAAGGAGATAGAAAGATGGGGGGATAAACCCTTGTGCCCTCGGTCACAGAGATGGCAAAAGACTTTTCATTTTAGCTAAGTGGCTTTGTGGCAGCAGATCCCAGCTGTGACATTTCGCTTTTTCTATACTTGCTCCCAGGCGTATAGAACCACTGAAGTGTTGTCTACATCTGGCCATTGAATCAGTTCTTTTAAACACTTTTCTCCATGTCAGTATCATCAATTGGATCAGCCAGGCTGCAACATAAATTAGCTATGATGACAGTTGAAAAACTTTCTATGTCCATGTCGGAGCTAGAATTTCCCATATTTTGGACCTACCAATCATTATCAAAGGGACTTATTAATATTAAAATGCCTTGTTAGTCATCAAAATGAGGACACTTTCTAGTTTCTTCTCTCCTTTTTGCTGCTTGGTTTGGGACTTTGCACAAAGTGGGTGTTGAAGGAATGCTGATTGAGTAATCCAAAATGAAGTGATTGCATCTTCAGCCAGCTGCACCCTAAAAGCCCAATAGCATAAAGACCCCATGATGGGTAAGAAGTGGTTTAAATTCATCAGGAGTCCTTATATACACAAGCAGCCCTTTGAAAAACCTCAGTGGGAAATGGAGAAGAGGAAACAAAGCTTTGCCTGTGAGTCTCCTCTCTCTTGCATTCTCCTTCTAGTGCACGGTGACGTGTGGCCAGGGACTCCGGTATCGCGTGGTTCTCTGCATCAACCCTCGAGGAATGCACTCCGGAGGCTGTAACTCCAAAACCAAGCCCCACATAAAGGAGGAATGCATCATCCCCACCCCCTGCTATAAACCCAAAGGTAAGTTGGCAGGTGCTCTGTGATCAAGCTTTTTAGTATGTGTACTTGGGTGCTGTTTTAAACTCCTTGGAATATTGTTAAGTATCCCACGTGTTCTTAGTAACTATTCTTTGTAAACTTAGACTCTACTAAGTGGACTTAACTTTTTAAAAGATCTTTCCAATAGTCTTGCTTGCAAATTCTTATAAAGCACTACATATTTATATAATGCTCTCCTGAGTCATAACGTTGTTTGAAGACTGTTGCTGAGGAATATCAGATAGATCTGCATGCCAGGAGGTATTATAGAGATATTGTAGAAATATGTGTGGTCAACGTCCACATTGCTGGCTGTTAAAAACAATGCAGTGAATTCTAAGTGTCCATTTTGCTAAGCAGAAAATACATTGGGAAGCCTCATACCTCAAACAGATGAAACATAATGGGGGGGATGAGGACACATTTGTAATACCTTAACTAATAAAGAATTAAAAAAAAGATGAAACAGAAAGCTGTTGCTTTTTATATTAAAAATCAACACATTATGAATGTAGTGGATTCCAGAAACATAATTTGAAATGAAACATTGAAATAAATTAGAATTTAATAGTTACTGCAAATAATTTTAAAAAGTAGGCTTTAGAACAGTTCTACCCTAGTGAGCAAGATTACAATTATGCTGGACCGCTCAGATTAGCATGAATATTAATCTGACTTCTCTGCTAATATTGGTGGAGTCTGTGTCAATGAAGTAGAAAATTCCAAAGTCACAAACCATTCAGAAGTAAAGGACTTTTTATTACAAACTTCCTCCTATTTTTAATATTGAATAGGATTCCCATTTTCTTCTCAATTTGTTTTCTTAAGCCATTAAATTTCTCCAAAAATCAGCCACTATATAGCTCTTTATTATACTACAGTTTGCCCTTGGTAGGAATGACTAGCATTGTGAAATCTAAATTAATGATATAAAAGAAAAACAAAAGCATCCTGGAAATCCTGATTAATTTTAATTTATCACCTCTCTCTGTAAGCCTAAGTTTTATCTGTAAAATGGGAATAGTAACAGTAGTTCCCTCAGAGACCATATGAAGATTTAATGAGATACAATGCAAACAGGGTGCTTAGCTCACTGCCTAGCATGTAGTAAGTGTTCTATAAATGTTATCTTGACTATCATTAGCATCCTCATATGTGGGAGGAAGTACATCTGACAGGATTCAGTTCAAATAGGCAGTAAAGTACAACGAGCCCACTATTCGTGCCAAGCTGAATGCTTCCTTATTGAAAGACAGGGATGGCTCATGCTGTCAGAGATGGCGTCATTGAGTCAATTAGCTGGGAGACGCGGACTAGTTAAATGATGGTTAAACCCTCAATTTTGCAGACCGCCATTTAATGGACAAAATAACAGTCTGTATGTCATACGTGAAATTAACAACCTGTTAACTTTTAAATGTTTTTAATCAGTATTTGCTTATATTTAAGTTAACAGGTTATTTTTTTTGTTATTCACTGTTATTTTTAACAAATTTTAGCTAATAGGCCATATGTTGGGGAAAAACACTGTAGTAAATTCACCAAATGTCAATAAATATTACATATCTACAACTATAGGCTACATATGTAAATCCTAGGGTCGCCGCTCCTAAACAGTGTTTGGCAAATGATTAGCATGTGATCACACCGCATCACACAGGGTAGATGGTTCTGTTACCATGTGGTGTGACTTTTGCAGCGGTTTTAATTGGTGCCAGCCGATGTACCCACGTGTGCTAAGTCACACCCCAGCCGCGTGCATTTGTTAACTCACAGTGACTGGTGAATGCACGCATTTACTAGACCCATTCAGAATAAGTTTAAAATTATTGTGATACATAGAGAAAACTTTTCTGTTAAATCAAACTTTTCACACATACTTAATTTTTATTACACAACTGTATCTACATAACTAAAAAAAGGCAAACTAATTGGCCAATTTTTTAACAGACACGTTCAGAAAATCTACTTTATTATATAATGGGCTTTCAGCTTTCACGGACACCCCCTTGCCCAAATTAGTCTGTTATATCGAGGTTTTCCTGTATATAGGTACCGTACTGCTGAGTCTAAAATGTTAGCCAATCTTTTGGGCTTTGGCAGTTTTATATTTCTCACTCGCTTTGTTTTCTGACCGTAAACAATTGCTGCACACAGAAGACAAGAAGCGATGCCCTAACTTAAAATAGTCAATTAATCATTAGCTCTGTCTTTACCAAACCACTTCAGAAAAAGAAAAGCAGTTTGTGGTTAAGTATCAAAAATAAAATCGGGATTTTCACAACTAAGTAGTGAGTCTGGCTCTACTTAAGCATCATTAAAATGCTATATAATTCTATGGTGTATGCCTATATAGACATTTCTTTCATCTTTGCAATTATATGTTATAAAATGGTGATAGAGCTTCACTGGCTTATACTATAAAGCAAATATGCCTATAAATGACCCTAATAAAATATGTCAGAATGGAAATCTTGGCAGTTACTTCTGTAGGAGCAGTTTTAATCTCCCTCTTTCTTTTTCTCACACAATTTCTCCCCCAGGAAGTAGTTAGGAAGCTTGTTCTGAATTGTTTGGCCCAAAGCTACAGAAATAGGTGAAACAAGTCAAATCATGGGTTATTATCCTTCAGTTGCTCATATTCCAATTGTCAGTGAGCCTTGGGGTGTATAGTGAATGAATCGGATATCTGAAGCAATGGTTTGTAAATATCAGAGTGGCGGTTCTGTTTGGTTTTGACAATATGGCATAGATCACACTCAGACAAAGGCAAAAGAAAAGCAAATTAGAATTTATGAAAGTAACACGGTATAATTTTTTGTACTTTGTGTTTGTTTTAAAAGGTAAATATTGCTCTATCTTTTCAACAGAAAATAGTGAAAAGATACTTTGATGATATATTGAGCTAGTGCTCCTAGAGTTATAACTTTCATAATAATATATATATATATATATATATTGCTCTTCAACATAATAGGGGGAAAACATACACAGTATTATTAAACGTGTTAAAATCACATTCTTTTTTTCTGGATATAATCATCATCAGAGGCAGAAATTTACCTAAAAACATTATTTGCAGTTATCAACATAGCTTGTGGGTAATGTTCATACATAGCTTGTGGGTAATGCAAACTCAAGAGCTAGTTGGGGTTCTAACCTCATCTCTTTTATGTTCATACATTTAATTCTCAGAGAAAGTTCCGGTAGAGGCCAGGGCGCCGTGGTACAAACAAGCTCAAGAGCTAGATGAAGGAGCTGCTGTGTCAGAAGAGCCCTCGTAAGTTTGAAAACCACAAGTTGTTTTGTTCTTGAGGCCGATCGGGGTAAAGAAGGCCGTGTCTCGCTGGTTGTGGCTTTCATAGGTTCTGAACTAAGTGCAGCCCTCTTGCCAAGCGTGAAGAGAGGCTCTGGGCTGTCAGCTTGGAGATCCATCGTTTCAAAGTGCTTCTCAGAACAGGACTGCTCCCTAAATGCTTGTCCATCTTGAAGTAAGAAAATGAAAGGGTAGTGCCTACGCTATTCTCCAAAATCTGACTTCCTCTTTCCCAAGAGGCCAAATCTGACAAGGCCCAGCTGATGATGACATAGATTTGAGGTAGAAGCCTGGGCAGCTTTCACACTCCTTATCGCTCAGCTTTGCAATATAGCCACTCGCAAAAAATACAAGGGTAAGTGAGATGTATATGAGGGCAAAGGAAGTTGATTAGCATTTCCTTTCTCTTTCCTGCGATCACATGGATACCAGGTCTTTGCCTCACTTGATCACGGTCTCATTTCTGCTCGGTTTTATCAAGGCCATCGAATTTGTAACACCACTAGGCACAAATTTTTCACAGAAAAGAACGGTTCGTCCATTGGGTAACACATTTCGTACTTCACAGGACAATAAGCAAAACACAGCTTGTTTCTGTGCCATAAAGTTACCACAGCACCTTTTTCTACTTCTCTGAGAAAAGGCTTTGAGACAGAATGCCTGACCACGGCAGAGCTTCGGAGGAAAGGCAGTGGCTAAAGGTCGCAGTGCCACGTTTTTCTTTTCCTTCCTCTCCTGCCAATACCGGGCCTGACAGGCCTTCTTGCTGCTGAAGAGGGAGAAAGCAGTTCATTTTAGACCAATATTAAGTCTTTAATCCACTGAGGTCCAAGCTAAGACGATATGTAATTGGAGCCAGTTACTCCTTACATATCCTCTTAAGTTAAATGTTGAAAACCAGGTATGTATTATTTTACCTAAATAATATCTGCTCTCCCATGCACTCTATTTTGTCACTTAGCGTAACCCTACATGGAATATTGTATTATGACCAATGTTAAATGGCACAACAAAGTTAAAATTAAATCCAGACATTTTGCATCCATAATTAAACATCCTTCCCATTATTAGACACCTCTCAAGTGAAGGCTGGAAGAAGCATTACCTAGGCTCAGCCATATTTTATAATGAGTATTTTCCACTAACGGTCTGTTTAAGATGCATTACATTTAACTTTAAT
>NW_005881559.1:0-5719 GCF_000147115.1 Myotis lucifugus | reverse complement strand
GGCCTTTGTTATGTGCCTGGACTCACTCGTCCCTGAGGGTGACATAATGTGGTAAGGAAGAGTGTAGGGTCCGGAGCCTGGCCTGGCCACTTACTAACCTAGCGTGACCTTGAGCACATTGCTCAGTCTTTCAGTGTCTCAGCTTCCTCACATTAAGAGTGGAGGTGTTGGTAATAATAGACTCTACCCCATAAGGTGGATTAAATAAGTTAATACACATAAAGTGCTTGGATCAGGGGCTAGTACATGGCAAAAGTTAGCTTGGATTCTCACCCAGTTCCTCATCACTTAATTCACCTGGCCTTGTTTCCCTGTTTAACTATCTATGTGCAAAAAGTAGGTAGGATGGTGTAAGAAAGCAAACTGTCTCCTCAAACCAACAGGCTACAAAGACAATGGGAGCAGTCCTTATGGGCATGCAGAGAGCTGTCAAAGTCCATGGTTATATGGCAGAAATAATTATGTAATATTGCCAGTAGGAACCACAGAGAAAACGCATGAATAAAGTGACATGTTAATGACTGAGAGTGTTCAAAGAAATATTCCGTTTATTTTGGAAAACAAATGAAAGGCAAGTTAGCCTGTCATTTCTCTTAGAGTTAGTTCATTAAGACTTCTTTACATAGATGCCAACAATTTATGGAATGATACCAGCAAGGAAGTCAGATATTGTCCATGCTCCACAGGCTGCCAGAGCTCTGGGTTTCTGTCACTCAGCCTCCATCTGTCCCGGAAGTTATTCTCCCAAGATGCTTTCAGGAAGAACTCTTCCAGCCTGGCCATTGTCTCAGTGGTTGATCATCAACTCTTGCACCAAGAGGTCACCAGTTCAATTCCTGGTCAGGGCACATGCCTGGGTTGTGAGCTCAATCCCCAGTAGGGGGTGTGCAGGGGGCAGCCGATCCATATTTCTCTCTCTCACCAATGTTTCTCTCTCATTATCCCTCTCCCTTCCTCTCTCTCTAAAAATCAATAAAAACATATTGGGGTGGGGGGGGGGAAACCCTCTTCCAACGGATCCCTGTGCCCAGCGTCCTGTCATAGCAAGTGGAAAATTGTGCTGGGTGTCCCCTAGAGGTGAGGGCTAGGCTAGAGAGGGCATCCTGCTCAGTCATAATGCCTGTTTACGAAGGTGGGAAGAGAAGGACCAGGAGGAGCACAGACTGATGCTCAAGTTCATTTCATCTTCATTCCAGAACATGTTGGTTGAACCACCAGGCACCCAATTCCTAACTGGGAGACCTTGAGCCTTGCTTCCCTCATCTGCAAAGTGGTGATAAGAAAATAATAAGAGCAAGCAGATCATGGGCAAGTATGTCATGGGGAGGATTAAATGAGATCATGTCCAACAGACAATTAGTGCTCAGGAAAGATTATTATTATTTCTAATGCATTACTACTATACTATAAGATACTAGTCTATGAAATTATTACTATTTTTATCCTGAGGACATGAGATTTACCCTAAAAGGTACTGAGACTTTAGGAAGTTCAAAGAATAGGATACAGCCCTCGATGAAGCTTACCCACACCAAAAAATAATGAACACGGCAAAGCCTCTTAGAGTCAAAGGATGCTTGCAAACAGTATCTGTAACCAAAGAATGAAAAAGCAGTTTGTAAGTCAATTCCTCCACTGGTCTGATCATTTTCACCCCCAAACTTTTTGGGGTTTTTTTGGCCTGCTCCTCCCAGCTTCTCTGCCTAGCTGTTCTCCAGCAATAGAGGTGTAGGCAGGGGGGCCATGTCTTTATAAGCAAGTGAGGCTAGGGGTCCCCAGGTCGTGGGGGACATGCTCTGACTGCAGGCAGCTGGAGAGAGGGAACTCTCCACCCAGGATGGGCAGCCCTACCTCCACGGCCCCAACACCCAAACTGCCCAGCGTGCCCCCTTTTGTCTTTATTTTGAAAGGAGCTGAGGACTGTACAGGGCCATGTGTCATGCAGGGTACATGTGTCATGATCTCTAGGCCTTAAAGGGGTAAGATATCAACAAGGCCAAAAGTGGTAAGGGGAGGTTTTGTGAGAACAGAGCCTTTGGTGGCACTCGGGCTGGTGAGTCCACCAGAATATACACTCCCCACTCTGCCAGTTTGACTCAGTGGATAGAGCGTCGGTCTCTGGACTGAAGGGTCCCAGGTTCGATTCCGGTCAAGGGTGCATGCCCCGGTTTCGGGCTCAGTCCCCAGTGTGGGGCGTGCAGGAGGCAGCCAATCAATGATTCTCTCTCATCATTGATGTTTCTCTCTCTCTCTCTCTCTCCCTCTCCCTTCCTTTCTAAAATCAATAAAAATATATATTTAAAAATAATAATAAATAAATGAATAAATAAATAAATAAATGTACACTCCTCGTAGGCAGAGACTGTGTGTTTGCCTCGCGGCTGGAGCACTAGTGTAAGCACAGCGGATAGTTACTGTTCTGGCCGATAGATAGCTATGCTCCCTAAGTATTATGAGTGAGAGGTCCTGTCCTCTACTCGCTCTTTAGTGCTGTCATGAAAGGGTGCTGATGTGGGTGAAAGTAACCATTTCTGCCTCTCAGAAAGCTATTTGTGGTGAATTTCAGAGGGAAGGTTGGGGTGAGGGGGTCCGGGAGGAGAGGTTAACTGGGGAACATATATGCATATATGCAGAGCCCATGGACACAAACAATAGTGTGGCAAAGGCTTGGGTGTGCCAGGTGCGGAGAGGAGGGGGTCCATGGGAAGAAAAACAGCAACAACAACAACAAAATTAAAAAGGGGACATCTGTAATACTTTTAACAATAAAGATAAATTTCAAAAAAAAGAAACTCTGACCTCACTGAGCCTTAGTGACCTTGGGCGAGTTACTGAATGACGGTCTCAGAAGCCTGTGCTTCCACGTCTGTAAGATGGCGATGACAATAGTACTGACCTCAAGGGTCTGCATAATAGTTCTAAGAGCTAAGAGGTGAGGAGTGCTTGGCACAGCCCTGGTGTATGTTAAGCTGCATTCACTTACCAGGCAAAGGGACTCACTAACCTATTAGCACTTCTAAGGAGATGTCCAGAGAGCATTAACAAATGGTGCTCAGTGGTGAGGAGGCCTGGCTGCCGGAAGGGAAGGACCGGCATGGCCTCCTCTGGGAGCTGGGTCCCATTTCTCTTCACTATTGAGAACTGTCCTCATGTGGCCTCCGGCTGCTCATGGGACATCACGGGCTGTCCATCCCGTTCCACTGCTTCCTTCAAGTGCCCAGTTTCTCACTGGAATGAAGAGTTAGCCACATGGGGCCAGATTTCAGCAAAGAGAGAGCCAACTGTTCTTTTTTAAAAAAATTAACTTTTTGGAACTTAAGGCAGGATTAGTCACCTCAAAAGAAGTCATTTACTAAATTAATCAGAGAGACAAAGAGACTTGCATTCATTCAGCTAATGTGTACTAGCCACTGTGGACTTAATTGACGATGAATGACACAGGGTCTCTGCCTTCAGTCACCTGAGTGTCATAAATCTGACTGTCACTTAAAATCCTTGGAGTCCCCCCTCCCCCCCAAAGCTTTTAGAACAGAGTTTAAATGACAGAGTTTAAGTGACAGTGAGATTTGTGACTCCCTAGCTTAGCACACAAGCCCTTCAGGACCTGGCTTCTGTGTCCACTTCAGTCTCATCATCTCTGCTTACGCAGACGTATTTTAGCCACAGTGAAAAACGTGCTGTACCAATCCCTTTGCCCTTAGCTTGGAATATCCGCCCCTTTCTCCAGATTACTGCTGGTTCTTTACTAAGAATATTAATGGCTGATATTTTTTTTCTGTACATACCACATGCCCCCCTCCTACACTTAATATGAATCCATGTGCCAATTCACTTAATCTTTATGATAATCCCACGAGGTAAACGTTGTTAGTATCAGCATTTTATACAGGAAGCTGAAAGGCGTGAACCAGCTGGCCAGTGCAGAGCTAGGATTTCAACTCAGGTCTGCAGGACTCACTGTGTCAGATGCAGCAGGCCCTCCTCCTCTTCCTCGGACCTCCTTGCTGAGTCAGACCCCACCTGTGCCTCCTCCCCCCGCCCCACCTCATTGGTTGGTTTTCCATCTCCTTCATTTGCCCGCAGGATCCTTAAGAGGAGGGGTCATGTCCGCATGTGTAGCTTTAGCAGTTGTCATTGTGTCTTGCACTTGCTGTGTATTTTAATATGGGTTGGCTTAATAGATACATTTTAAAACCTCCCTTTCCTTGACAGTGCTTAAGAGACTGATTCTAAACTTATCTCAAGACCAAAAGTGTCAGGTGAACAAGAAGTGTAATCGCAAATAGCAAATTCAGATTTTGAGGGTCCTCAGAAGTCACTGGTGGCCTCCTGTTCCATTCTCAACCAGAGCTGGCACTGGGTCCTCCAACAGGGGCTCAGGCGTCAGGCATCAATGTCTATCCTGCCTTCCATCACCAGACTCCAGGCTCGTCCGGGGTCAGAAAGCTGGAGAAAATCCATCCCATGCTGCATCCTAGACAGCACCAAAACACACTATTGTGTGGACAGTGGACCCTTAAGTCATGCCATACCCACACAGGAAGCCAATCCACTCTCCCTCGGTGGACTATGAATTGCAGGGAAAAGATCTGTTATCATTGCTTTCTAAACCGAGTATTATTCATCTTGGTTTCCATTGTAAATTATTGGCAATAATAATGGGCCAAGCACTTAAATTCTTTCTAATAATCTTATTTCTGGTCATACTTAACACATTACCAAGTTTACAACTCTCAGCTACCCATTATTTCTTCAGTCTTAATTAGAGGAGTAATGACTCAGAGTGATCACTGTCATGGAACTAAATTAATATCTCATCTCTAATGTGAAGGACATCTCAAAGGCATGGTGAGTACCAGAGAGTTGATTCTGCTAGAATTATTAGCTTATGAACATGAATACAGCTGCCAGCATAACAAAGTTCCTACACGGCCACAGTGCACACGTGGAGTCAGATGCTTATGGAGGACGGGTAGGAAGTGGTAATGCACCTGTGTGGTTCCCATTCTATGGCATAGTCTTTAAATATATTGTCTTTCTTCCTAGATGCTTATTGCTTCTTCTTTCTTTGCCATAATTTGACCATGTCTTACCAGTCCCTAGGGGTTTTCAATACCTTCCTTCTCTTTCCTGAGTACAGCACCCCTGATATTTTGTGAGATGTTATGGCACCACCTGAGCTTCCTGGGTTTAGGGGGGGGTAAGTTCAGGTGACTCACATTGGCTCTTTGCCCGAAGATGGGTAAACAGCTGCAGTCTCTTGGTGCTCAGTGTGCCCCAAATACACAAGTATTATTCTGCCAACTTCTAAGGTGTGCAGCAGTTTACCTTCCAAAAGAGGCTCCGAAGACAAGGAATCAGGCAGCAGAATAAAGGTGGCTCAGTGGGTCTCATCGGCCTGAGGCAGATGTTTGGGAAGGCCTGTTTCAGGAACATTTTCTTCTGAATGCTACAGAGTGTTCCCAAAGGCCCCCCTGCAAGCCAATTTCAGAACAACGCAGACACTTGACAGTTATTGATTTCACTCCCTTCCTCAAACATTTCCTGACTACCTAGTATGCCAAGTACCACGCCAAGAATAGAAGAGTGTTTAGAGAGAGCGTCTAGAGAGAAGCAAAGGCATCATTCTTTCCTTATAGATAATCCAGCCGCAAACCCAGAGAGCAGGGCTAACCTAGATCATATCCGGAAATGCAATTATCCTCCCTTGCTTGTTAAT
>NW_005881558.1:0-5719 GCF_000147115.1 Myotis lucifugus | reverse complement strand
AACCATTGTTTAAAACCCTTCCCCCCCTTCACTCTAACCTCCAACCATTTGTTCTATCTCTTTAGAGTCAAATTACTGTCCCCCGATTTACATTAGCTACACTTATTCTGGCATTTTATTTATAGCTTCAATGCAGTGTATATTTTTTTCACTGCTCTCTGTGCTTAATGAACTTAGGCAGAGGCTTAGGGTACAGATATGAATAAAACCAGTATGAGCTCTGTATTCCTAGACTGAAGAAAATGTTGACAGCGTATGAGAACAGAACAGAAACATTGTGCATCCTAGATGAACTAACTAATTTGATGCCAATTAAAAGGCTTTCATATTTTTCCCAGTATTTATTAAGAGAAAAGATTGAGCTCTTTTTTCTAGGTGGAGAGAGGGGTCTGAGAAGATGAACTACTCTCTGTGGTAGATAATATATCATGATTATTGTGGAGAAATTTTAGGTGGTGAGCTTTTAATTACATTTTTCATTTTCTCCGTGTTTCATTGGTCTATTTAGGTTTCCTATTTGTAGACAAAAAAAATGGATCTTTTACAATTAAAATAAGGATTCAATTCAGATTTTCAAATGTATTAGCAAAACTTATTTATACCATTCTCTTATACTTTTTTAAAAATTGAGGTTTTTGTGCTGGTGAGGCTCAGTGGTTGAGCGTCAATCTATGAACCAGGAAGTCATGGTTCAATTCCCAGTCAGGGCATATGCCTGAGTTGCAGGTTCAGTCACCAATGTGGGGCACGCAGGAGACAACTAATCAATGATTCTCTCTCATCATTAATGTTTCTATCTCTCTACCCCTCTTCCTTCCTCTCTGAAATCAATAAAAATGTATTTTGAAAAATTGAGTTTCTTAGTTCCTGTTAAAGCCCCTTTGTAATATATAATAACATAATAATAATTACTATTTAGTTAGTGCTGATCTTGACCTATATCTTGTATTATTAACCTTAACTATACTTTTTTCATCTGCATTTCACAAAATGTTCATTTGATTATAGTGAATGCAGCCCTTTCTCTGAAATATACCTCTTAAATGCACACCTTTCTCTGTTTCCACCCTAGTTCAGTCCAGCATCATTTCTCCTCTGGATTATTGCCTCCTACCTTGTCTTCTTTTTTTTAATCTTTAATTTCTTTATTGATTAAGGTATTACAAGTGTGTCCTCATCCCCCCATTAATCCCCAACCTCCCCCCGCCACTCATGCTTTCATCCCCCTCTTGTCCATGTACATTGGTTTGGCTTATATGCACCCATACAAGTCCTTTGGTTGATCTCTTCCCCTTACCCCCACCCTCCCCTACTTTCCCTCTGGGGATTGATAGTCTGATCGCTGTTTCTCTGTCTTTGGATCTGTCCCTGTTCATCAGTCTATGTTGTTCTCTATATTCCACAAATGAGTGAGATCATGTGGTATTTATCTTTCTCTGACTGGCTTATTTCACTTAGCATAATGCTCTCCAGTTCCACCCATGCTGTTGCAAATGGCAAGAGTTCCTTCTTTTTTACTGCAGCATAGTATTCCATTGTGTAGATGTACCAGAGTTTTTTAATCCACTCATCTGCTGATGGGCACTTAGGCTGTTTCCAAATCTTAGCTATGGTGAATTGTGCTGTTATGAACATGGGAGTGCATATATCCTTTCTGATTGGTGTTTCTGGTTTCTTGGGATATATATTCCTAGAAGTGGGATCATTGGGTCAAATGGGAGTTCCATTTTTAGTTTTTTGAGGAAACTCCATACTGTTCTCCACAGTGGCTGCACCTTGTCTTCTTATTTCCATGCTTGCCCAGCTGTAAAACTCTCTCTGCTGAGCAAAGGAACTCTTCAAAAACAAAAATTAAACCAGGGCACTTTGCTCTTCAAAACTGCTCTTTAGAACAAAAACAGATGTTTTAGTATAGCCTACAAAGCCCATCATTCTATTGACCTATCTCATCAAAGTTATTTGATATCTCTTTCTTCTCATATTACTTTGCTGCAATGTCACATTGGCTTCTTTCCATTGAGCATTGTCTTTTATTTCATTGGAAACCATCTGCTTCAAATTTTAATCTATCTGAGAATTTAAGTTCTAATTTTTAGGATATTAAGATTGTCACCCTATTCTAACTGGTTTGGTTCAGTGGATAGAGCATCAGCCTGCAGACTGAAGGGTCCCTGGTTTGATTCCGGTCAAGGGCACATGCCGGGCTTGTGAGCTTGATCTCCAGTAGGGGTCATGCAGAAGGCAGCCAATCAACGATTCACTCTTATTATTGATGTTTCCATCTCTCTCTCCCCTCTCCCTTCTTCTCTGAAATCAATAAAAATATGTTAAAGAAGAGATTGTCACCCAACTTCCCTTTGTTGATATTTGGCTGGTTTATTTTTACTACAATTTTTAATCTTTTTGGCTATTTTTTTTAAGTTTAATTTATTGAGATGACATTGACTAATAAAATTATATAGGGTTTCAGGTACACAATTCTATAATACATCATCTGTATGTTATTTTCTTAACCAAAAGTTTTAGTTAGTTTGACATGCTATATACTATTGGTTATGTCCCAATCTCTGAAGTTACAAATTAACTTGTAGATTTTTATGCGAAAGAACTGCAAATGATTTCTGTTGGATAGAAAATATAACCCTAAAATGTATGATTGCACTGTCCTCTAGGATATTTACCAATGATATATTTAACCTAGCAATTTGATTTCAACATTATTTTTAAAAATCTAAACATACAGTTTATCACCCTTTTTGAAACAACTTGTACCATCCTGCTGATTCCATCATTAATGAACTATCTATATTTTGGACACAAATTTTATATTGGCATGAGTCATTTTTAATATTTTTTTTGAAAATAATTCTTTGACAGGTGTAAAGTCTAGTAGAAGAATAACATAAAATTAAAAAAATTTGTTTTAAAGGCAAGCCAAATATTGTATTATTTTGTCCATCACACTCTGGGTCTTCTGATTATTAGAATCAGGGAAGAAAAACATGTAAAATGTCTTTTAATTTCCTATCCCCTGCACCAACCTCCATCCTCTCTGTCCCCATCTCCCCTATTCTCCATGTGTTTTCTCTGACAGGTAATTGAATGTACTCTGAACTTTGAGTCAGAGAGGTTTGACCTGGCCACTGACCAGATGTGTAATCTTAGGAAAGTCATCCAACAGCTTTTGGCCTTAACTTCCTCTATTTCAAAAAGGATATAATGAGATAATATGACCTAACTCATAACATGTACAACACAAATGTAGATCGATTAGAGATGTGAACATCAACAATAAAACTAGTACTCTAAAAGAAATAATTGAAATAACTTCCTAAGCACAATCTAGAATGTAGAAGAATAAGGAAAACTGTTGGTACAGTTGAATACCCTGTTATGAATGACTTTTTAAAAAATATATTTTTAATTGATTTCAGAGAGGAAGGGAGAGGGAGAGAGAGATAGAAGCATCAATGATGAGAATCATTGATCTGCTGCCTCCTGCACACTCCACACTGGGGATCAAGCCCACAACCCAGGCATGTGCCCTTAACGGGGAATCCAACCCTGACCTCTTGGTTCATAGGTCAACGATGAAAAAGAAGAGGAAGGGAAAGATTCTTTTAGCAATCTAAAGAGAAAGATCAAGTAAATATTGAAGAGTAGAGTGGCACCTCGATTGAGGTAGTGCTTAAGAATTTCCATGCAAGTCAGGAAGCAGAAACCCAGATGCCTAATGTAATTATCAGGACAGGATTCCTTATCTAGGTATCAGAGGTGATGACTTAGTTACAACTTCTTTTCTTAAAACACATTTTAAAAGACAGGAATATTGCAACCCTGCATATTTTCTTTTCTTTTATCAAGATTATATTTCATTGTCTCTGTAACTGCATTCAATTTTTGTTCATAAAACATGAATCATATAGATGAGACAAAATACAAGTTGTCAGTTCAGAGTCAGTTTCCCATGGATCTGTCTTGATTCTTGCCAACATTCTTAGCTCTACTCTAGTCACTCCTTCTTTTTTAAAAAGTCTAAATTCTTTATTATTTAAAGTATTACATAAGTCTCCTTTTTCTCCCATTGACCTCTTCCTGGCCGCTCCCACCCCCCAGCACATGCCCTCACCCTCCTACTGTCTGTGTCCATTGGTTATGCTCATATGCATGCATACAAGTCCTTTGGTTGATCTCTCCCCTCCCCTCCCCTCCCCTGCCTTCCCTCTTATGTTGGACAGTCTGTCTATGGATCTATTTTTGTTCATTAGTTTATTTTGTTCATTATATTCCACAAATGAGTGAGACCATGTGGTATTTATCTTTCTCCAAGTGGTTTATTTTGCTTAGCATAATGCACTCCAGGTACATCCACGCTGTTACAAATGGTAAGCGTTCCTTCTTTTTTACAGCAGTGTAATATTCCATTGTGTAAATGTACCACAGTTCTTTCATCCACTCATCTGCTTATGGGCACTTAGGCTGTTTCCAAATCTTAGCTATTGTAAATTGTGCCACTATGTACATAGAGGTGCATATATTCTTTCTGATGGTGTTTCTGATTTCTTGGGATATATATTCCTAGAAGTGGGATCATTGGGTCAAATTGCAGTTCTATTTTTAATTTTCTGAGGAAACTCCATACTGTTCTCCATAGTGGCTGCCCCAGTCTGTATTCCCACCAGCAGTGCATAAGGGTTCATTTTTGTCCACATTCCCACCAGCACTTGTCATTTGTTGATTTGTTGATGATAGCCATTCTGACAGGTGTGAGATGGTACCTCATTGTCGTTTTGATTTGCATCTCTCAGATGATTAGTGAGGCTGCTGGGAGGGGGTGGCTCTGCAGAAAAAAAATGGCCGCTTAGTTCTGAGACGGTCAGGAATGTCTCAGTGCTGGACTCCTGGTCACCTCTCCCCGACCGGCTCTCCTCCACAGCCTCTCCCCAGACTCCACAAATCTGCACCTCCGCCTGCACTGCAGCCATGAGTGAGTGTGTTATTTGAAAGGTCCTATGAACTGGGTTTAGTGAATAAAAGGGAAGACAAAACAGAGGCAAAACAACTGCGTGACTTCTAGTTTCTCCTCCTCCCCCACCCGCCGCCCATCACCGCATGGCTCAGGAAGCTCTTCAGGATGCCTTTCTGGGCTCAGCCTCTCATGGCTGTGGACTTAGATTTAGAATCCCCTGCCGCCAGCAGCCCTGTGGATTTCCTTTCCACAGTCAAATATTATGCCTGTCCCTAAGGGACACGGACTTGGTGCCATGCAGCTTCCTTCTGACACACTTGGCTCAGTGGTCTCACAACTCTCTCCAGCCCAGATCCCAGACCTGGCTGCAAATGGTCTCACCAGCTGTGTCTACTTTGCCAATTCTAGGTCGATGTTCTTCGATTTAGATTCTCCTTCTATCTGCTCCAGGATAAGGCTCAGGACATGTCTGCCTAATTGGCCACCATTTTCCCATCCCTTTCCACTGATTTTTTTCTAGTCACTCCCTCTTACAATCACAGACTATAAATGGCTTAAGTTTTTCATTTCTAAGTAGTGACAGCTCTCAGCACACAAATATCCCCTTTCCTAGTGCCTATGGCTCTCCTAGAAAAGTAATTTACATTTATGGTCTCTATTTTCTTACTTCCTCAGCACACTAAAATTTAAGCCCTGCTTCCATGACCATGACCTGGGGTTGCCATATATATTGAATGACTAATAGGTATT
>NW_005881557.1:0-5721 GCF_000147115.1 Myotis lucifugus | reverse complement strand
CCCCTTTGGCAGTCGAACGATCCTTTCACAGGGTCGCCTCAGTACCATCCTGCATATCAGATATTTACATGACGATTCATAACAGTAGCAACATTACAGTTATGAAGTAACAACAAAAATAATTTTATGGTTGGGTCACAACATGAGGAACTGTATTTAAAGGGCCAGAAGGTTGAGAACCACTGGTATAAACAGTCCCTACGGATAATCCTAAACCAACAAATCAGGGGATGACGCACTGCCCTGTCCTTCACAGGAACAATTCTGAAACATCCTATACAGCAGGGGTGGGGCACCTTTTTTCCTGCCAAGGCCCACTTGGATATTTATAACATCACTCACGGGTCATACACACTTATCAACTTAACAAGTAGCCTGCTATAATTGGTCAAACATTTAATTAGCTCACCCTTACTGCCTTGGCAGGTCCAGACCAAATGATTTTGCAGGCTTTATACGGCCCGCGGGCCAGACATTCCCCACCCCTGCTCTACAGTGTCTCAGAGGGTCCCCACTGGGTGGAGCTGCACTTGTCCACAGCCATGACCAGTTCAATAACATAACCTGTATTGCCTTCCCTCCTTCCCTCATTTATCTCTCAAATTAACTACCTGCACTCAAGTCCTAGTCTCAGGCTCAAACTAAGTCATGAAGGAGTAGTTATATTATTCCATTTGGGCCAATGAGAGAATGAACATTCCGCAATTACGAAGGAGCCTTGGGATCTGGTGTCATGAAAAAAAAAAAAGAGCCTGCATTTGTCAGAAGCCATTGAGGAGAGCCTGAGGATGGAGCCAGCTGGGACAGAGCCTGGCAATACCCAGAGCCTGAATCAAGCCGTACCTGAAGCCCATCCTAACTGGAGGTTTAAAAGTTATGTCCCTTTTTGCTTAATTCGTTGGAGGCATTTTCCCCCCTACCACATTCAACCAAAAGATTCTGAACTAAAGCCACAGAGAAGTACGTTTCAAACTATTAGCACTGTCTAACCATCAAAAAGCCCGCCCCGAAAAGTGTTGAGCTCCTCACGATCAGAGAGATTCAAGTAGAACACAATCAAACGTCCATCTGAGGTGCTGGAGAGGATTTGCCTTCCACAAGGAATTAGTTTGAGGCGTTAAGGAGGCAAAACTACGCAAATTCTAAGATCCACTTAAACTCTATGGTATCGGATTGACAAATAAAAATCAATGAATCGGTGCAAAGCTATCTGGCTAAGGAGAGACCAAGTGGCAGTGTTTCCCACTGTGACCTCCCTTATTAGTCACGCTGTCACTCTTTCACTGTCAATAGCCAATGACATTTCATCTCTGAGCCAGTGTTTCTCCTGCCCTCTCCCTACCCTCTGGCAATGTGGATTGCTGACTCTTATTTAAAGATTTTCTGTTCAGATGCATAAAGTGCACCCTTCTCTACCTGTATCACTGAATTGACAGGACAATCAGCATACAATGCATTAATATAAGGACCCCCCCCAAAAAAAAGATGCTTTCACTGAAGAAGAATCGGCCAGTCTCAGAGACAGTGAAAGAGAGAGACAGCTTTCTGGTACTGAAATAATAACTCCAAACAACGCCTTTGCAACATCTTAGGGGTAAGCCTAATTGTCATTGTGATGGCAGAAAGTTCAGATGCGTTACACACAGGTTCACAGATCTCCCCCCAAAGACCTGCTCCAGCCAGGCGAGCCACATTCATATTTATTTCTGCAGGATTAGCACACATTAACCAAATGAGTAAGGCAGCAGGAAATAACTGGTCTCGGAACTTTTTCTGATAGACCTGTTAATGGTGAAAAATATATGCAGAAACTCTAATTTTAAAGGGGCACCGTCTTATATTGCATGCACAACAAGCTGCTGGGCATAGTGAGCTGGAGCCAAATGCATCAGGTCCCACCGAAGGCTGCATGGAGGGGTCCAGCCATGTGTCCCCACACTTGGGAGGAAAGACCACAATGCTGGGCTCAGAGCTACATGAAGGAAGCCAGGAAGCCGGGGGATAGGTGGTATCTCTTTAAACTCTTGGCCAAAGGAAAATTGCTTTCCATCAGAAAGCACTAATCCAGTTATGGCCAGCAGAAACAAAATTAAAAAAAGAGACAGACTTACCGACTGTCTTCAGATATAATTAATATGGTTTCTGAATCTTACTCATCTAGGAAAGAACGTCTGTCTTGCAAGTTATTACATGTGCTCACTCCATTCCCTTTCTTTCAATTATCTGCATACATAAAATGTGACAAGGCTGCCTCTCTTTTAATTTATTTTTTCTGATCTGATGAGTTTCATCCACCCGGCAGCAGAAATGTGAAATGTTTTCCTTTGCACGAAGGCCAGTATTTCAGTAACAATGGATGGAAACACGCGCATCGCAAATGGATAGAAACACACACATTCTCTCTTTCTCCTCTCTCACCTTTTCCAAATGATGGCCCTCCTTATCCCGGGGGCTGCTGGGAACAGGGAGAGGTTTGTAACACCTGTCACAAGGCACGTGGAGAGGATGGATGTGACGTCCTGAGTGAGCTCCAACCAGGATGCCTCCCCCTCGAGGCTGCAGCCCAGCCTCCTGCTGGCTCTGCAAAGACCCAGCGCAGCTCCACAGAGGGGCAGCCAGCTCAGAGCTGCCCCCTTTGCCAATTCTCTCCTTGGAAAGCGGGGACCTGGGGAGCAGGTTGAAGCACGTGGCCCTCCCGCCTTCACGTCCCATTTCATCAGGCCTGATGCATAAAACAATATCCTGAGACACAGCGGGTAAGAAAAAGATTTTTAGGATGAGCAGTGTGTCTGCTAGAGAGGGTCATGGGGACCAGAGTGTTAGGGGGACGGGGAACCACAGTACCGGGGTTCAAAAGCTAAAGTGTGGCCAGCCGCTCTGTCATCCGGCCTCCAGTCAACGTCACGTTATTAACTGAGGATGCAGTTTCTCTCTTATCCAGGATGAAGGTGGGGTGCAGACGAGCCTGCAGCACTTTCCAACCGACCACAGATACGATGAAAACAGCCTCCATGGCTAGTTTCCCCGAGTGAGAAACAGCCTGTCACTCTGAGCACCGAGCCTCCTGGCTTCTGGCTTGTCGCAGCTTCAGCGTGATGGGAGCTTTTCCTTCTGTATCACACGGAGCACACACTGGGACCGGAAACAGCTGAGGGGGATGTTTCCCTAGGCCATCAGAACGCTTCCATAGGCTCCCCATTACCTGTGAAATTGTTATCAGATCCAGCAGGTCCTCTATTAACCCCCTTCCTTGTTCTTTTTCTTTGCAGCCTTCACTGTAAAATAGTTTCGTGTCTGGGCAATGAAATCGAACTCGCCTAAAGGGCAAGGAACAACACATAACCATAAATTGAAAACTTGCAGATTGGAAAGAGGTCGCCGGAGGCAGAGATGGTGGAAAATTTGAAGATTGAGGGAGCTGTCAGCGCTCTCTAAGACCCAGCAGGGGCACTGGAGGGTTCTGGGAGGGGTGTCAGACCAGCGGTTGGTTGGAAGAGCTGAGATTGATTGGCAGATCCATCATGTGAAAGCTGGGTGACCTTGGGGAAATTACCTTACCTCTCCGGTCCCCCTTTTTTTGTTTTTTATTTTTTGTACGTATAAAATAAAGGTAACATGTTTATACCGTATATCTTACAGGCGAGTGTAAAATTCAAGGGAGACCTTTGGGAAGCGCATGCCCTGTACAAGGAAGGAAAGCACATCGGGAAAGAACAGGAGAAGCCTGCGGACGTGAGGGAGATGTCACCTCCTCCTTTTCTGTTTCCGTGTCTTCATCTTAAAATGAAATCAGTGACGTCACCAGCTCTGGGTGCCTTTCGCCTTTACGACAACAGGAAACAGCAAACACAAGGCCTTGCCTTTGCAGTAACTGGGGAGGAACTGTGTTCACCAGGGCAGCCTCCCCTAGGAGCCCCCTGGACGAGAGAGGCCCTCCCTCTGGGCTCTGAGTCCTGCCCATTCATTCCCACCGCAGCCGCAGCCGCCTCCTAAAGAATCCCATCCCCACTTGCCATTGGTTCTAAGCCTCACCAGATCATCCAAGATGAAATTATCTCAAAATCCTTAATTTATTACATCTGCAAAGATTGCTAAGATCCTTTTGCCAAAAAAAGGGGGGCATAATTCATGCAGTTAGGTCATGGCCATATCTTTTTAGGGGTCACTATTCCACCCACTACACTCCCTACCCTCAGACATTTTGCCAATGTCAGAAGACATTTTTTTGGTTTTTTGTCTTTTTAATTAATCCTCACCTGAGGATATTTTTCCATGGATTTTTAGAGGAGGGTGGAAGGGAAGGGGAGAGAGAGAGAGAGAAACATCGATGTGAGAGAGACACACTGATTGGTTGTTTCCCACATGTGCCCTGACAGAGGCTGGGGGATGGAGCCTACAACCAAGGTACGTGCCAGTGACCATAATTGAACCCGCTCTAACCATTGAGCAACTGGCCATGGTGTTAGAAGACATTTTTGTTTTTTGTTTTGTTTTTTTTTTTAATATATTTTATTGATTTTTTACAGAGAGGAAGGGAGAGGGATAGAGAGTTAGAAACATCGATGAGAGAGAATCATCGACCAGCTGCCTCCTGCACATCTCCTACTGGGGGTGTGCCCGCAACCAACGTACATGCCCTTGACCGGAATCGAAACCGGGACCTTTCAGTCCGCAGGTCGATGCTCTATCCACTGAGCCAAACTGGTTTCGGCAAGAAGACATTTTTGATTGCCATGACTTGGTGGGGGAAGGAGAGGAAGGAGCTACTGGCATCGGGTGGGTAGAGACCAGGATGCTGTTGAACATCCTACAGTGCATAGGACGGCCCCACCACAAAGAATTACCCGGCCCCAATGTCCACAGCTTCCAACCTTGAGAAATGATGCCTTAGAGCAGTGGTTCTCAACCTTCAAGCCCTTTAAATACAGTTCCTCATGTTGTGACCCAACCATAAAATTATTTTCGTTGCTACTACATAAACTGTAATGTTGCTACTGTTATGAATCGTAATGTAAATATCTGATATGCAGGATGGTCTTAGGCGACCCCTGTGAAAGGGTCGTTCGACCGCCAAAGTGGTCGTGACCCACAGGTTGAGAACCACTGCCTTAGAGCTTTAGCACCTGCCTCTCTCTCTTTCTCAGAGATTCTCCCACCACATGTGCCCCTGGGTGACCCTGTCTTGTTACTGAGGCCTCACCACAGCCAGACCTGATCATTCTACTCAAAAGTTGGGTCATCCCATGAACCGACACTGATACATTATTGCCCCCTCACCTCTGCTGTCCCAGGCGGAGGTGCCTTCAGAGCACGTGTCTCTATGGGAATCGCCTCTCTGTTCATGTACTTGGTTGCATGTCACCCTCCCCCCCTCTCCCTGGCACACGCACACCAGCCTGACCACAGGTTCCATGAGAACAGGACCTCTTTCAGAACCGCATCTCCGTGCCGAAGAGTGCATGCCCTAAACTCCTGCTGGTGGAGGATGGGTGAACAAGCGAATACCCAAGAAGGAGGTGGTACCCAGAGGCACCATCCATGCCCACCACCTCCTGCAACTTTCCAGCCTGGTCATGCCCTTTGGGATGTGCTGGGGCTTCAGGGACAGAGAGGAGCCACCAGGAGATACATCAAGGTCTCCTTTTGCAAAAATCTTAGAGAAAAAGAAAATTCTTTTCTCCTCCCTCTGGCGACCTCCAATCAATGCAAGGGTTTAATTGT
>NW_005881556.1:0-5721 GCF_000147115.1 Myotis lucifugus | reverse complement strand
AGAGGAAGGGAGAGGGAGGGAGAAACATCAATGATGAGAGAGAATCATTGATCAGCTGCCTCCTACATGCCTCCTACTGGGGATTGAGCCCACAACCCAGGTATGTGCCCTTGACCAGAATTGAACCCGGGACCTTTCAGTCCACAGGCCAACGCTCTATCCACTGAGCCAAACTGGCTAGGGCTGATTTTAATGTTTTTAGTTGCAGAGGATGGGAGGAAGGATTAAGCCAGTGAACAAGAAAATCAAAAAGCTCATTGTACATTCAAGAATGTTTCCTAGCCCAGCCAGCGTGGCATCATCTATGAATCAGGAGATCTTGTTCGATCCCTGATAGGGCACATGCCCAGGTTGTGGGTTCGATCCCCAGTAGGGGGCATGCAGGAGGCAGCAGAACAGCTTATTGTTGATGTTTCTATCTCTCTCTCCCTCTTCCTTCCTCTCTGAAATCAATAAAAATATATATTTTTTAAAAAGTCGGGTAGCTGTAAAAGGCAATCCAAGAATGGTTAATTTAATTCAGGAAACAAAAAGTCACATGTAAACTATGTCTCAATCTCTATTCCCTAGAAAACAGACATTGCAATACTTGGCTTTGATTCAGACCCTGAGGAGTCTTCAGCTTCCGCTGGAACATTCCAAAGACATTACACAGCAACCCTCTCCTCCGTGCACGCCTAGAGTACTTTCAACTATTCAGGCCTAGAACACAAGTTGTACAGCAATTTGTGCAGCAGTTTGACCCTCAGCTCTGTTTTCACTCACCATCCCATTCCCTCAGCTTAGCCTCTCCAGGTCCCATTTTGCCTGCCTCTACTTACTCACTAGCTCCTGCAATTCCTTGGTTTGTTGGCTAGATTCTTTTTCTAATAAGGGCTTGCTTTTTCTCACTTGATCTGTGCTGAGACCTGATTCTTTTAAATCTGGAGGCTAACATACAGAGGAAGCAACTGTGGCAGAGAACGGCATTAACTTGTCAGGCACTTGTTATAGACCAGGTCATTGCATGAGGTCACGCTGTTGCAGAAATTACCAGGCGACCGGAAAACACACAATGGGCACTCGGAAGATCCAGGAAAAGCCCTTTATTTGCAGATGCACTAGTGCGGTGACTAAGGGGAGTCCGTCTCCAAAGCAGGAGCACCGAATGTGGGGGTGGGGGTGCCCTATTTATTTCCTTAGTTTCTTTGTCTCCCAAATATGGGCCAGGCTTCCAGACTTTTTGTGGGCTTTGCAGCCCCCGTGGGTTGGAAAGGGGGAAGTGAGATTACAACCAACCACTCAGGCTAACTGGTGCCAGCAGTTAATCTTTTGTAAGGGCTTTTTATGGCCCCTGCAGATAAACAGGTTTGCAAGGCTAGCTAGGACTCAAGTGGAAAGGGGGTTGGGGCTAGCAAGCATATGCATCAGAATGCAGGTTTGGGTGGGGTGAGGGTGTGTGGCTCAGGCTGCCTTCACAATGCTTAGCTTCTCCTTTCCGGCAGGGTGCAGGGAAATATGGGTGTTCAATATTCTTAATCCCATTCACACAAATACCCCATTGATCTCAGGATCCCACTTTTCTATTTTTTAAAATATATTTTTATTGATTTCAGAGAGGCAGGGAGAGGGAGAGAGAGATAGAAACATCAATGATGAGAATCATTGCTTCTGACTAGGAACTGAACCTGGGACCCTTCAGTCCACAGGCCGACACTCTATCCACTGAGCCAAACCGGCCAGCCACTCTTCTCTATAAGGTTCATAATATATTAAGGCTACAGAGTTAGTCTTTATTGCAGCATTTACAGACTTTTAATCATTCATTGGGCCTGATTTTTAGCACAGTCTTTCTTGTAGCTGAGTTAAAAAATTGCTTCTAATATTGTTGAAGAATTCTTGAGTTTGTGTGTGTGTGTGTGTGTGTGTGTGTGTGTGTGTGTTAGTATGTTTAAGGTTAGGGACCATCTCTCCTGAGCCTCTCTTTGTGTGTGCAAGTGTGTGTGTAAGTTCTCCCAAGTCTGGTAAAAGCAGACATCTCACATGACATTTCTTATAATTATCATTGCTTCTATACTAATCAAGTACAGTCAACTTCCAGCTCCTTACCTTCCTAATTAAACACTGCTGAAAGCCTTAGTGTTAGGTTAGGTGGCTCAGGAGGAGGCGTAGGAAATAAAGACAGTCGATCAGAAAAGGAAGAAAGAGGTTTAATTCTGCGTCCCCGGGCGACCCACGAACCCCAGAGACAGGGCCCGTCAATCCGCGCCAACAGGGAGGGGGGCGCTTTTTTTATACTGCGGTTGGGTGAGGGGCGGGGACATGAGCTGAGGTATTCAGCTGAGGAAGTTTCCGCTGCAGCCCTCATTTTAGCCAAAATTTACTGATTTTCAAGTGGAAGTGGAGACTTTTTTTTTTGCCACCTATCTTTACTTTGCTGTTTAAAAAAATATTGTGCTCTTCCTTTTTCCCAGTGATTGCATTTTAGAAGTCCTCAAACTTAGGCCAACAAACATTTGGCTTTGATCTCAGAATAGAAGTCATATCTTGAAAACATTCCTAAGGTATATATCATGTGTTTCCTCTGAGAAAATAGTTTCAAACTGTTCTTCTTTTTTAAAGCAATTCTGTGGACAGAATGAGTTCCCCTCAAATTTATATGTTGAAGCTCTAACCCCAATGTGATGGAATTTGGAGAAGAGGCCTTTGGGGGTGACTAGGGTTAGATGAGATCATGAAGACTGGGCCTTTATGATGAGACTAGTGGCTTTATAAGAAGAGGAAGAGATAGAGACCCCTCTGTCTGCCACATAAGGACCCAGGGAGAAGGCACAGATATGCTTGATCCATGTTTAGGAACACATTTATATTCTTGCTTCGTACAGTTCCTTAAACCTGCTCATACAATAATTTTTGGCTCTTCTACTGGAAGAGCTGTATGGCTCAGTCACATCACAGAGATTGACAACAACTTTAAAGGAAGATCAATTCTGTTAGGTAAGTATAGATCCAGGCAATTAACAATACAAATCCCCAAAGTAAAAAATGTCAATTTTAGATTGCAATCTACTTTTTCATATTATATGCTTCAAAAGAACTTTGACTAAAAAAGAATTTAAAGCATTGACTGTGGTTTGCTATTTTTCCTATTTTTTATTTTAAAAATCAAATATATATATTATATTATATATAATATATATATATATAATAGTAACTAGAACAATATAATAAAACTTACATTTGAATCACCAGGATTTATAACTGTCAACTTATAGCTAATCTTGTTTCATCTATACTGACACCAATTTCCCAATTAGCCCCATTGTTGAAAGATAAAATTCTTTTCAAAATTATATGCACAATATTATTAGCACACTTTAAGATTAACAAAATTTTAGCCCTAACTGGTTTGGCTCAGTGGATAGAGTGTCGGCCTGCGGACTGAAGGGTCCCAGGTTCAATTCTGGTCAAGGACATGTGCCTTGGTTGCGGGCATATCCCCAATAGGGGGTGTGCAGGAAGCAGCTGATCAATGTTTCTCTCTCATTGATGTTTCTAACTCTCTATCCCTCTGCCTTCCTCTCTGTTAAAAATCAATAAAATATATTTAAAAAAAAAGATTAACAAAATTTTCTCCTTGCTATGACATATCAAGTCAATGTTTAAATTTTTAAGTGTAAAGCTTGATAAAATCAATATGTAGTGATTTGTAATTCATGGAAAAGATAAATCATTTTATTTGCTTTACTTTCTTTTAGTAGTAACTATTTTTAAGTTAAATCAGAATGAGATAGTTTCATTGTACGCTAAAATGTTCCATAATATATTTATTTACCCCTGAATGTATCTGAATATTATAAATTTTAGTTATTTATTCTAACTTTTTCACATGTCATTGAGAGAAATGTGTTACTAACTTATAGCTTTTCTTCATATGAAAATGATGAGAATATGGGATTTTAGTCTTTGAGACAATTTTATTGGCATGAAATAGTATGCATATTCTAATTTTATGTATTGGAACCTGAACTTTATATAGTCTGTAGTACACTTTAGGTAGCTAAACATACATTGTATAATAACATTTTCATATTATTCTATAATATTAATAGATAATACATAACTATCTAATGACCCTATTGTCAACTATAATATTTCATTCTTTGAGGGGGGACAATTGTTACATTCAGAAGTGGAATTTAAGAAAATCCATTTCTCTGCCCTTCTCCTCACCTGCTCTCCCCAACCTTCACACACACACATTTCATGTGCTCAATAGCCACATGTGGTCATGGGTTATCATATTAGACAGCAGATATTTTGAATATTTCTATCATCACAGAAACTTCTACTGGTCTGGACCACTCTACAGATTAAGAATAATACATAGAAGTTTCAAATTATATCACAGTCACTTCTCAGCTGTGTGTTTCTAAAAACAAACAAACAAATTTGTCTAGGCTTTAATTCCCCCATGTTAAGTATAAGGACAATAGCAGTATCTGTATCATAGGATTTTCACCAGGATAAATTACTACATTAAATTACTAAAATCCTTTGCAGAGTGATGAATACATTGAGAAACTGGATGTACAATTTGACAATGACCAGGTCATATATAAAAATAGAATTCTGACCCACAATGTGTAGTAACCAGTCTAGGAAGCTAAGCCCCTGTCTGCAGTAAGCAGTCCTGGAAGTCAAACTACTGTGATTAGCAACCAGAACAGGAAGCCAAACAATAATCCCTAGGTCGGACAATCAGCCCCACGTGACCCAGACTTGTTAATAACTTGCAAATTACTTCCTAATTTTTGCTCTTATCTCTCTTTTTAAAACCCTTTATCCACTTCCAAATTAGAACCAAATGAAGAAAGCGAAATATGCACCCCCTAACCAATCACATGGGATGCCCTGCTTCTAGGCAGCCTTCCTACAGCTTCCTCCTGTCAGCAGCCTCCAAGCAAGGTATATCTGAAGCCGTCCGGTTCTTCCGTTATACAGCTTTCTTGCCGGAAGCCGGTCCATCCTTGCTGCTTGACACAGTCGCTGCAGGAAAGAAACATCTGCACAGCATATGTTTCAAGGGACCTGGCATATATAGCATATTGTTCTTAATATGTTTGCCCTCCTTAGCACCATGTGTTTTAACCAGGGTCACCTCTCCGAGAAAGGTTGTTTCCCCAGGTGGGGATTTTTCCCTGAGGTTAGGGAGGAGATACAACCCCTTAATTAAGTGCCAGGCGGGTAGTTAAGCTACATAATCTTTACTCCCTGGAATGGAGATAAGAAACACCCTAACCTTTGTAATAGAAATTGACAGGATTAAAATCGGCTGGTATAAATACGGATGTAACAAGACAATAAACATCAGATCGTCATCAGATCGTCATCAGATCCTCATCACATCCTCATGAGATCCTAACCAGAACCTCGCCAGAGAACATGGCAAAAGATCCTGGACAGAACCTGGCTACAGAACTTCACTGGAGAACCTAGACAGAACATGGCAAAAGAACCTGGATAGAACCTGGCTAAAGAACCTGGTGACTGAACCTGGCTGGAGAACCTGGAGAACCTGGCTGGAGAACCTAGCGAGAGAACATGGCACCAGAACTTGGTTGGAGATCCTGACCAGAACTTCGCTGGAGATCCTGGAGGGAGAACCTCGTTATACTGATGAACTGAACCCAGTTTCCATGTCATTCATTCTTCGCCGACTCCGTCCACATCTTTGGGGAC
>NW_005881555.1:0-5721 GCF_000147115.1 Myotis lucifugus | reverse complement strand
TCTAATTGTAAAGTCTCCCTTACCAGACCCCATGTCTACCCTGCACTCTGGAACGTTCTTCCCTGCCCCTTTCTCAACGCACACACCCATTTCCTCCTCCACATCTCAGCTTAAATGTCACCTCCTGGGAGAGCCCTTCCCTGACCCCTCACCTCTTCCCTCTCTGATAGTTCCTTTGTAATGAGTGTTCTCCTTAGCATCCCCCACAGTTTATCATGAGGCGTTTACTCCACGCCCATCCCCCTCCCTCGCCGAGCCGGGATTGCATCTGTCTCGTTTGCTGCTCCATGGGCAGCACCTGGATCAGAGCCCAGCACATGCAGGGGCTGACACGTTGGTGAATGAATGACAACCGTGCTCAAAACCATGAGATCACCTTGCTTTCCCGGAAGATGTCACAGACCCTTGACTCCCAGGACTGAAGGGTCCCTCAGAGGTCACCTCATCCCATCCCTGCATAATAGAAAGGGGAAACTGAGGTCAGAGAGGGCAAGGGACTTGTCAGGGTCCCACAGGGGTAGACACAGAGCTGGGGGAGAGCAGGTCCCCGTCCCAGGCCACGGGCGGTCCTAACTGGGTGAGGTTTATGAAGTGAGACAGGACAGCCCCAAATGTAGCTGGGAGGAGGGGCTGCCTAGAACAATGTGGTCGGCCCACGGAGGAGGTGGGGAGGAGGTGGAGAGGCCGGCTGGCCTGGCGGGGAAGGAATCCAGCAGGGGCCTTGCTCGGTTTCCTCCCTGCACAGGGGGAAGTAAACACATTCCTGGGCTGTGCAAGCATCCCCCGCTCCAGACACCCCACTAGCTGCGGAGGGGAGGGCCCAGAGAGGGTGCATGACTCACTCAGGGGCAGAGTGGTGTATGGTGGCTGGTGCCCTGTGCCAGGCTCCTCCTGAGGACACAGTGTCTCTCTCCACATCAGACCTGTGCAGAGGCCCAGGGACAGCTGGGCTAGGACCAGCCCGGCTGGGCTGCTCTGAGGATCAGCCTGTGGTACCCTGCTCTGGCAGGTCAGAGAGGAAGAGGGCCCTGGGAACCTGGGACAAGGCAGGAACAGCTCCTGACATACAGATGGACTCACCAAGGCCCAGAAGAGCAAGGACTTGCCCCAGGTGCCACGGCAAGACCAGAACCCAGGTCTTAGGGACAGTGATTCCATGTGTCCCTGCCATCTCCCAGTCCCTGCAGCCCCCCTCCCCCACCCACCCCTTCCTCTCTTCAGCTGTCTGGCCCTCTGCATACGCTGATTGTTCCACCCAGAATTTCCTCCCTGAACTCTCTTGACCAGGCAAACTCCTACCTGTACTTCAAAACCATTCTGAGCTTTCCCAGCACAGGGACCAGCTGGCCTGGGGGCAGGGTGGGTCCCGCCACAGCAGCTGTCTCCCGATGCCAGCCGGGGCTGCAAGCGCAGCAGCTGTGAAACCTGCCTCTTGGCAGCAGCCAGGGATGACTCATGGGGAGTGGAGAGTCAGGAAGGCTTGGTTGTCACCCTGTGTGAAAAGTTTGAGAGTCATGGAAAAGTGCCTAGGACGGTGATGGCGAACTTATGACACATGTGTCAGAGTGACACACGAACTCATTATTTTGGTTGATTTTTCTTTGTTAAATGGCATCTAAATATGTAAAATAAATATCAAAAATATACATCTTTGTTTTACTATGGTTGCAAAGATCAAAAAATTTCTATATGTGACACGGCCCCAGAGTTAAGTTAGGGTTTTTCAAAATGCTGACTCTCCGAGCTCAAAAGGTTCGCCATCACTGGTTTAACTGGTGTCTCAGCTGCAATTGATTGATGGTAGCAGCCTGGGGCACTGTGTTAAGGAGGATTCAGAGGAAGGGAATCTGGTGGTAGAGACACACTTATTTGATACCCCTGGGCTGAGATGTCCTAAGGGCCCTGCCTGTCCTACGATCTGAATCAACAACTCCCAAGCTTGGGCAGGGCCTGAGGGCAGGCAACAGGGCAGGGCCCCACCCCCTCCAAAGCCTCTGGCCGCCACACCATACACACACACACACACACACACACACACACACCGCCTCTCAGAGGAGATAAGGGCCCTTCCCAGGCAAGTGGGCCTCTGCGGCCCTCTCACCTCTGTGGGCCCCAGATAAAATTCTTTCCAGCTTGTTCCAGCCACTGGTTTTCCTCCCAAGTTCCTGCTGCTGCTGCTGCTGGATTATTCCCGCCAGCTCAGCACCGAACAGACTCAGCAGGGCATGAGGCTAAGCTGCTTCCTGCCTGCTGCTGGGAGGGGCTGAGCTGGGCCGGGTGAAAGGAGCAGAGGCTGGGAGGCTGAAGTCCAGACCCCAGCTGATAAGCAGCCCCGCCACTGCCCAGAGAAGGATGTCCTATTGTGCTTCTTTCTTCCTCCTGAGGGTGGCTCTGGTCCCTCCTCCAGCGCCATCTATAAAATGAGGGAAACAGCACCAGATACACTCTGATTGAGGATGGCGAAGGGACTGTACTGGGTTGACTAGTGTACCCCCAAAATTCATGTTCACCAAGAAGGGAACATGAGTGAAGGGAATGAAATCTTGGCACATGTGAGCAGTTAAGATGGGGTCAGACTGGATTAGGGCAGGTCCCTGACTGGTGTCTTTATGGGCAATGTGGGCACTGAGCCCAAACACAGACACCCACAGAGAGAGGGCTTTGGGACAACGGAGGCAGAGGTTGGAGTCGTGCTGCCACAAGCCAAGGAATTCTGGAAGCTACCGGGGGCTGGAAGAGCCGAGGAAGTTCTCCCCTGCCGTCTTCGGAAGGAGCTTGGCCCAGCTGACATCTTGCTTTTGGGCTTCTGGCCTCAGGAGTTGTGCCAGGATAAATACTGTTGTGTGAAGCACCCAGCTCGGAAACAATACAGAGATGCTCAAGCATGTGTCGGCCACACAGTGGCCACTCAATAGCAGGCGCCCCCACAACTGCGCCTGGTGCATTAGTTTCTGGCCTGCCCCCCTCCTCCATCCCCACTCACAGCCCAGGATGCCTCCCTCCCCGTGGCAGCCTCCACCCTTGGCCAGCACGTAGCAATGCAGGCCGGGCAGGAGGGTTGACGCAAGACTAGATGTGTGGGGGTGGGCGTCAGTCTCACCGAGGCTGGCTGAGACCAGGCCCCGAAAAGACCGGTTTCCCACCGTGTGGAAGACAAAGGTGGGCAGGGGCCCTCGGCGCTGCTGAATTCTAGGCTCTGTTAAAGGACACAATTCAGCCGGGTATATTTGAAGATCTAATTGGCTGGGTGAAATGGTTTGTGAATCTGGCAGCATCCTATTTAGCAAGTAGGACACCTCAGGGGTTGTACAAAATGGGAGGTTTTACAGGCAGAGAGGGGGTGGGACAAAACAAGGGAAAGAGTGGATTATTTCAGGCAAAGTCACCTTCCCTTAGGGGCAGGCGGGGGTTTCTTACAGACAGATTAGCTCACCAGTGCTGACTAGGACATTCCAGACTAATTGGTTTAAAATGCCACTCCTGGGAGCGGTTGAAAGTGTAATGAAGTTAAGCGTCCGGTCTTGGTGGCGCTTAGCAAAAGGGATTCCATTTTGGGTCTGTTGTTTCTATGAGCAACTCCCAGCTCCATGAGGGCAGGGGCCAAATCCACTTTGTTCCTGCAGCTCCTGACACAAGCCTGGATTCCTCTGTCTCAACTGCTCTTTGTCCATCGAACAGCTTCTGTTTTTTCCATCAACTGTGCCAGGCCCCATTCTAAGTGCTTACATAAGTAATGAAAGGCTAAAACCAGATTGCAGCCCGCAACAAACTCACACATGTTGTCTTAAAGCCCCATCCCTGCCCCCCACTGAAATCTGTTACTAGACCCCCAACTGAGGGCGGGTGTCACAGGGAGGATGCCATACGCCACCCAAGTGGCCCAGGAAACAGTTCTAACTGGAGTTGCCTGTCCCTTTAGTCACCCCGACTCTGTGATCTCGAGACATGTCCTCAGGAGCCCACCGTGACATCCACAGCTGGAGACTGGGACTGGAGCAGGCCTGGAAGGTGGGTTCAGCCCCCAGCCCTCAGCCTTCAGTGCAGGAAAAATCCCTTTGGCCAGAAACAGGTCCAGTGGGCTATGGGGACCTAACTGATAAACCAGCAGGCATAGCTTTTGCCCCCCACACCCTGCCCAAGGGGACCACCAGGGGACTGGTGTGTCAGGAACTGAGGAATTGAGGGTTGTTGCTCCTGAGTGTATCCTTAACCCACTCAGCTTCTCTCCTCTCTCTCTCTCTCTCTCCACTTCTTTGTCGATCGTACAGCTTCTGTTTTTTGTGACCAACTGTCCTACTCTTGCCTTGAATTCATGTTTCCCAAGAGGATCTACTTGGGGCAGTTAATTTTCCCACCAGGCCACCCTAAAGGCTGGTGAATCTGCCTATAGATTGGGTCCTCACCAGGGAGGTGGGTCACCTGGCACAGCAGGACTGCTTCTGAGGAGGCTGTGGGAGTGGCGGGCAGGCTGAGGCTGGCTTGGACAGGTGCTGCCAACTGTCTCCTTCACGTCTCAGCTCTCCTTGTAAACTGCAGAGCCCAGCTCCCTCTCATGACTCCCCTCAACCCCAGGAAAGGCCTCTGAACTACCCCACAGATTAGAGTCAGGATGAGATTTTGGTGCAAACCCACCACCTCTTACTCTGTAACCATGGCAGGCATTACCAATCCATCCTAGCACTCGCACTCCACCCCGTTCACTGAGCTGAGCACAGAATCAGACAGACTCGGAACCAACAGGACGCTCCAGGCAGCAGTCACCAAGAGATTCCAGATGACGTGAAAGAACGAGACAGGACAGACAGAGTGGACAGTCTCTGGAGTTGCCCAAAGGCACTGGTAAGGCCTGAGTCTGAGTCAGCGCTTCGCTCGAAGGAGAATGTGCAGGCCGGGAGGGGTCAGTGATCCGAGGGGAGGTTCTAAGGGCTCATAACTTTGAGGATCTTGGCATGGGCCAGGCTTGTGAGGGTTGCCCAAGCCAAGAGCGACGCTGGGGGTGAGATGCTGACTCACCGGCTCTGGGTTTGAAGTTCATCACCTGAACTCCTTTTGTCTCTGTCTCTTCAGTGACTCAAACAGGCAGCTTTCCCCACACCACAGAGGTGCTCCTCAGCCAGCTCACTGAGATGTGCCCTGGGCTTTGAGAAAGTACTAAAACATCACCCTGGTGGGGGCCACCCCAAAGGCACAGGGACCAGGGTGTCTGTCTGCAGAGGCACCCACTATATCAAATGGGGCCCGTTGTGCACTGGGAAATCGAAGGACTTCTCAGTGCCTTAATACATTCACGGCATCTGTGCATCAAGAGCAGGACAGAATGTGCAGGGCTTCCTCAAACTGTTGGATTTATTTTGACAGATGGACTATATAGGAGTTAAAAACTAATTCACCCACCTGTGGAAGGAGATAGATAACAGAAATGAGGGAAGGGGGCCGAGTATAAGGAAATGGCCATGGTTAAAAGGCTCCTGGATGAGGAGCTCAGGGCTTAGCTTGTTAGAAACCAGAGCATTTAGGAGCTGGGACGACTCGTTTGCTACCTGAGGGCCCCGACTGAACCCCACACAAAGGTGGACTCCAGAGGGGTTCATCTCCACGGAAGAGGCAAAGCTATACAGCTAGGGGACAGAAATGGAGGGGAACATCTTTGTGACCCTGAGGCAGGGAACATGCATTAAACAAAACAGTATTTGATTATAACAAAATTCAGGATTTGAGTTC
>NW_005881554.1:0-5721 GCF_000147115.1 Myotis lucifugus | reverse complement strand
CCCTGTCACACTCAAGGCAGGGTCGATGGGGAGGTCGCTGGCACCACCCCCTGTCACGCACAGAGCAGGGCCGATCAGGGGGTTGGGGCGCTGCCCCCTGTCACTCACAGAGCAGGGCCAATCAGGGGGTTGGGGCACTGCCCCTGTCACTCACAGAGCAGGGCCCATCAGGGGGGTTGGGGCTCCGTACTCTGTCACACACAGAGCAGGGTCGATCAGGGGGTTGGGGAGCTCCTCCCTGTCATGCACAGAGCAGGGCCCATCAGGGGGTTGAGGAGCTCCCCCCTGTCATGCACAGAGCAGGGCCGATCAGGGGGTTGAGGAGCTCCCCCCTGTCACTCACAGAGTAGGGCCGATAGGGGAGTTGGGGCACCGCCCCCTGTCACACACAGAGCAGGGCAGATCAGGGGGTTGGGGCGCTGCACCCTGTCACACTCAGGGCAGGGCCAATGGGGAGGTTATGGCTCTACCCTGTCACACACAGAGCAAGGCCCGTGGAGGGGGGTTGGGGCGCCACCCTCTATCACCCATAGAACAGGGCCAATCAGGGGGTTGGGGCGCCGCCACTGTCACACTCAGGGCAGGGCCGATGGAGAGGTTATGGCTCTACCCTGTCAAACACAGAGCCGCAGGGCGATCAGGGGATTGGGGAGCTCCCCCCATCAGGCACAGAGCAGGGCTGATCAGGGGGTTGGGGTGCCTTCCCCTGTCACAAACAGAGCAGGGCAGATAGGGAGGTTCTGGCCCCACCCCCTGTCACTCACAGAGCCGCAGGGCGAATCAGGGGGGTTTGGGCGCTGCGCCCTGTCACGCTGATCCAGGTGCTGGGAGGCATATTACCCCTTTCACTATATAGAATAGAGGCCTGGTGCACGGGTGGGGGCTGGCTGGTTTGCCCTGAAGGGTGTCCTGGATCAGGGTGGGGGTCCCCACTGGGTGCCTGGCCAGTCTGGCTGAGGGGCTGAGGGCCGTTTTCAGGTTGGCGGGTGACTGAAGCTCCCAACTGCTCCTTTTTTTCTTTTTTTTTTTCTATTCTGGGCCAGCTTTAGCTCTGAGGCCTCGGCTCTGGCCTTTACCTTCTGTATTTGATACAATGTTGCGGTCTGGCTGGCTGAAGCCCGGCTGACTGAAAGCTAGTTTCTGGGGTTTTGTTTAGCTTCTATATTTGCAACATAGTACATAGTTGCTTAGAGTTGCAGCTGAGAGGCCGGCAACTCAGGCGGGGAACGTTGGAGTCTGCAGTCACTGGAGCAAGCAAGCCTCCCTGTTCGCTTCAGTGCATGGCTGCCGGCCGCCATCTTGGCTGACAGTTAATTTGCATAAAGATATGCTGATTAGCCAATGGGAAGGGTAGCGGTCGTACGCTAATTACCATGTTTCTCTTTTATTAGTGTAGATATATATATTCACACACACACACACACACACACACACACACATACATGCACATATTGGCCTCAAGCTTCTGGTGATCATAATTGCCAGGAAGAGGATATCCTGACTGAGAATTAAGCAAGTGAAACAGATGAACAAAGCAAGGTCAGGAGTAAAGAGAGAGGTGGGGGGATTTACTAATGACGGTAAAAAACCTATATCTACACATCTTCAAACCAATTTTACTCTTGTATTTTTCACTTACTTGAAGTAATAAAGTATATTTTCCACTAAGCCAGTTTGAAATGGATTTTGGTCTTTTGTGGACAAAATAATTCTAATGAAGACATCATTTGAATTTGATACACAGAGTTGAAAGCCACTGATAAATTTTCTGTTTTGATTTTTTAAACTATATTTTTATTGATTTCAGACAGAGGAAGGGAGAGGGAGAGAGAAACAGAAACATCAATGATGAGAGAGAATCATTGATTGGCTGTCTCCTGCACGCCCCCTACTGGGGATGGATGCCAAAACCCAGGCATGTGTCCCGACTGGGAATCAAACCATGACCTCTTGGTTCATAGGCCTAAGCTCAACCACTGAGCCACACTGACTGGGCTCTGTGTTGATTTTTTAAAACTTATTTTTCAGCCAGTTTTTCTAAATGAAAATACATAATCTAGAACAGGGAACACATTAAGCCATCTGCATTCAACCTGCACCTTAGTTTATCATGATTTGGGGAAAAGAAACATACAGAGCTAGAGAGAAGAGAGTCTGGAATACAATGTACTTAACAGTTTTCCATTCATACGCACCTCAATTACGTCCAATTTTACTTACAGGTAAGAATGTAGCAGCACTGAGATTATTCTTGCTCTAACAAGAACAACTTAGAATGGTTGGGCCTGCGTTGTGTTGTCTCAGACAGCCTTTTCATTCCCCATGAGGCTGGTGCCAATATCTGATCTCTTGCTTTCTTTGGCCTGTTCCTTCGGGCTCTGCTCTTACCCACTATTCTTTTCATCATCCTGGTTCTAGTTCCCTTGCCTTGATGGAGGCAAACTCTTATTTTAGCAGCACATGGTACTAAAGTTGCCCGACATGGTGGGTCCCGAACTCACAACAGCTGCAACTACTTGGGAATTGCATTTCTGGGTCATTCACCATATTTCCATTTACCTCTGCTTCCTCAGCCTTTTTCATCCTAAAGCACACCTCCAGGCCCACTGTCTATTCTCTCTGGGCTTTGTTCCCTGGTTACCACTGATCTGATCAATACTGAGAAAGACAGAGTATAAAGCACAGAGTTCTGTCCGAGCTTGAGGGTAATATACAACAGTGCAGCTACGAAGCTGAGTTCTGATTGAGACTTATTTAAAAAGTTCCAAAAATAAATGTATCTTCTTAACAATGTTACTATGACCTACCTAGTAACCAATATTCGGAGGCTATGAATTTTAACAAGTTTAGTTACCTTTCCATTCTCCCTCCTTTTCTCCCATATTTTTTCGGGCACTTAGTGTCCAGCCTTGTCTAAGCCGCTGAAGCTGCCAGCAAAGATGGATGCAATGAAATCTCTGGCAGGGGAACTTGTCCATCTATCTTACTCACGGTGACTCGATGCAATCTTCTCAATGGCCTAATCCTAAAGTCTTGAATATTTATGATGCTCAAATTTCCTGGCTCTTCCTTATTCACCTGACGGCAAAGAGCTATTGTGGATTTCAATAAAGTGAGAAAAATACACAATGAAGGACCTGAGTTTAAATTTACTGGGCTCTTTTTGACCTGAGAAGCCTTAGGGCAATTTAAAAACACAACTATAAGGAGGATGGAATTTGTTTTGCTCTAAGTAGAGAAGAGACTCTTCCTCTGCCGTTGACATGCATCAGGTACAATCTTACAGAAATAGCAGTCATCGTATGTGGTCCTGTTCAAACTTAGCGACAGTCCCTTATTTCAAAGAGCAAGTACAAATTTAACCAACACTTTAAGTGCATTTAAATAAAAATGCTTCATATAGACACCAGCAATTGAATGAACAACAAAAGCCTGATAATTTAGTTAATATAATTTAGCTAAATATAATTCAATATATCTGATTGGGAGAGAATATTAATGAAGATGTTAATAAAGAATAATTTAGATGAATAAAGATAAAATGTTTTCGAGGCTATCATTCCAGATTACAAAATAAAACTTTTTAATCCACAATTTTTAAATCTGAAGATGTATAAAATAATCCACCTTAAAATAAGGCTAAACTCATAATATCACTTCCCTAGTAATAACATTAAAAAATGCTTTCATTTTTTATTTTTTAAAGTATATTTTTATTGATTTTAGGAAGGAAGGGAGAGGAAGAGAGAGAGGGGGAGAGAGAGAGAGAGAGAGAGAGAGAGAGAGAGAGAGAGAGATATCAGTGATGAGAGAGAATTATCAATCACTTGCCTCCTGCTCACCGCCTCCCTACTGGGGATTGAGCTTGCATCTCCAGCATGTGCCCTGACTGGGAATCGAACTGTGACCTCCTGGTTCAGAGGTCTACACTCAATCTATGAACTGAGCCATGCTGGTCAGGTGAAATCTATTTTCTTTAGTCCACTTCAACTAATGTTTATAATTACATAGTGTTTGTTCCCAAGGTAGAGTACATAAGATTTTTCCTTAAATGTTCATTTTCTCATGTAGCTTTTTAAATAATATTACTAAAAAATATATATTCAGGTGATTTTAAAATCAACTCTGCTCCTAGTAATCCTTCAAGAAGATATTTGTATACATGGTTTTAAACACATACTAGTACATCCCTTAGACTATTTTAACTAATAAGCGTTACTGACATTTTTTTAAAAAGTACCCTAAATAACTATTTAATGTTTTTTTCTGTTGATTTGAGGAATCAAGGCAATATATTAAGAAACAATAATTAAATATCTTTGTAAGAATTTGCAATTTATGTTAATCATTACATGAAACTTAATTTTAAAATATTCCCACAGGAAAATTCAAGTAAAAAAAAAAGAGAGAGAACAGATTCTTTATTAAATATTGGGTATTGACTCATGGAAAATATTATATTTTTATAGAATTTAATTTATGTTTAAGTAAGAAATCATTATTTATTTGTTTGTTTTTCTTTTCCAATTGCAATAGACATATACACAAACTGTTATTTCCAGATAATGACTAATAACTGATTAGCTTAAAGTTTGGCTTTGTTCTAGGCACTATTCATTGAAGATCAGATGTAAAAAAAACTATGTTTCTTACCTCAAAAGACTAATAAACTAATCTAGAATCTGTAACCTGGATGTAATGGCTAAAGTCTTTCTTGATTTCTTGAGTTCTCATCTTGGATTTGTGAGTTGGGAAACCTGTCTTTCCTCCTCTCCATAGCTTCATGACCACTTTCATTTTTGGATGGCTTTGTCACAGTCCTGTTCCACTGGTTTAGCTCTCTCTGGTTGGTCAAATTAATATTTTCAAATTTAACATACACCGAGTGGATTTTACCCCACACGGTGAGGTGATCATCATGTGCTCAACAAAGGCTGAAGCTCCAAATTTGGATCCCACTGTTTGTATCCAGTGTTCTAGGGAGGTAGCAATAGAAGTCAGCAAGACCTCCTCTAAAATAAATATTCCCATGAAATTGCTGCTAAACGTGGGCAGCAATAACTAAAACATTGTTATTGTGTCAAGTCTGGTTTACGTGTTGGCATTTTCTCAGTCACACTAAAAGTACCTGAGGATAGTGTTCCTTACTCCCTACTTTCCCTTGCAGACATAATTCCTACTCTTTCCTGTAGAAATCTCTGCCCATCTGAGGCCCTTACTCCATAACTATACCACTTTTCCCTAGCCTTTACTGTGCCCATCTTTTGAATTTGTGAGCATGTCGTTCAGCATAACGATCTAGCTATTCCTGCAAGGAATTCTTGTACACCACATCCAAGCATACCCAGGTAACTGTACTTCAGGATCCTACACGATACATAGTGACTGATTATGCTCGTGCCTCCAAGATTATTATCCTCCACACTATCTCAGCCATCATGTCCCACAGTTACTACCTAAAAATAAAAACAAAAACAATCCAATCTATATATATCTATAAGGCTAAGTGTCCGTTCATCTGACCAGTTGCTATGACACACACACCAGGGGACAGATGCTCAATGTAGGAGCTGCCATGACATGCACTGGCCATTTAAAAATAAATGGTACTGTGGACCTGGCACTGACAAACCAACACTTGGCTTCCCCCAAGTGGGACACAGGCCCTGGCACCACCCCGGAGTGATACCCCACCAAATCACAGCCAACACTGCCGAGACC
>NW_005881553.1:0-5722 GCF_000147115.1 Myotis lucifugus | reverse complement strand
GACCCCAAAGACCAAGACTGTTGAGAACTGCTGTGCTATGAAATCTAGTAGCAGGTACTCCACAGGAGAGACTGCGCCTCTGGGAACAGATGGAGGAACACCATGTGCACAAAAGTTCTCTCTTCCTTTTAAAAGTCAACGCACACATGGAAACCAGCTATTCTGATCATCGCTGGGCTCAGATCTCCCTCCCAATGCACCAGAGGCAAACCCCGCAGCACGTTCAGTCCAGAGGGTGGGGTGTTAATTGCAAGCAACAGGCCCCTTGGAAGCAGGGGGTCCAGGTAGAGGGAACGGGCTCTGGGGGACGGTGGGAGAAGAACGGCTGGAGATGTCTCGAACCACAGACACACACCCACAAGGTACTCTTTTTTTCCGACCCTCACCAGAGGATATTTTTCCATTGATTCAAAGACTGGAAGAGAGAGGGAAAGATAGAGAGAAACATCAATGTGAGAGAAACATATCGATTGGTTGCCTCCTGCATGCACCTGACCAGGGCCCGGGCCGGGGAGGAGCCTGCAGTGGAGATATGTGCCCTTGGCCAGACTCGAACCCAGGACCCTTCGGTCTGCAGGCCGACACTCTATCCACTGAGCCAAACTGGCTAGGGCCACAGGGACTCTTTATAGGGCTCCCATTCCACTTAGATGCCACCATGGAATAGAACACCAGGAGGAGGAATCTGCCCTTCCTTTGCTAGGGTAGTTCCTATTTTCACTTAAAAAACAGCCATTTTTATCTTCTTCAGAGCACCTCCGTTTGGAGGAAATTTCAGTCGTCCTTTGATTTTTATCTAGCAGTTTTTGAGCAACCACTCCATACTTGAAATTCTGCTGGGGAAGATAAAAAGTGGGTAAGACAAGACCCATTCTCTCCAAAGATTTACCATTTAAGTGGAGACAAAGCAAAACCTTTCAAGAATTAGGAAATCTGTACTCTTGATGGTAAAAGAAAATTCACTTCATACCTTCACTGAGGCTCATCTGATTGGACGAATTGCCTTTTATGTACCAAGCACTGTGGGAGGGCAGTTTGATAGCCATTTTAAACCTGAACTCCACCGTACCCTGTGTTAGGTAGAACTCATGATCTCAGACGTGCAGCCCCGTGGCTTTCAAAACCCGATGTCCTTTTCATTATGCCATTCTCCTGCTGTGTGGTTCACTTATTGAATTTTGTTTCTTTGGGTCTATTTCAATTTCTAGTGAGTTCATGGTTCATGAGGAATAACTAATCTCATTCAGAAATGGCAATGCCACAGGTTGAGTCATAAGATATTCGTTCATGAGACTGGACTTGGGGAAACATTGATTCCCTGCAGCATCGCATGGTAGTGCTCTCTCGGCCAAGTTCAACAGGTCTCTGTATAAGTGTAAATATGGCCTGTGGCCAGGTCTGTGCAGGCTCCGTCACGTGTCCTTTCCCTGCTGTTAGGGCTGGCCAGCCACTAAAACGGCAGTATTTTGTGCAATTGGTTCAGGCTGTTGCTAGGATAAAAATTTATTGAAAATCATGTATATATTTTTAAATCCAGAATTTTAGGCTCTTTATAAGAAATTAGAAGCAAGTAGTATACATTATTTTTGTTGTTGTTGTTCTGCTTGTATTTGAAAGGCATTTCCCCCCACTCACTATAAGCAGCATAATATGACCTTCCTTTAATAGAGTAGTTTCTGTTTTCATTTTAAAAAAAAACACAACACACCCATTTTCACCTTCCTTAGAGCACCTCCATTGTCAGTAGTCCTTTGATTTTTATCAAAAAGTTTTTGAACAACCGCTGCATACTTGAAATTCTGCAAGGGATGATAAGAAAGGAGTAAGACAAGATCCATTCTCCCCAAAGATTTGTCATCCAAGTAGAGACAAAGCAAAACCTTTCAAGAAATGAGGGACTCTGTAATCTTGATGGTAAAAGAAAATTAATACCTTAACTTAGATTCATCCGATTCACCTGAATCAATAAATAAAAAATCCCCTGAGGACTGCCTTGGATCCTTGGTGATATCATCCAACTAGTGCATCTGTTTCTAAAGTTCAGGATGAAAAACCAAAGAATCTCAACATTGAGGCCGAATTCCATTTTGACTTGGAGACACGCTTTTGAGACTTTCATTCCGGGACACAGAATATCAAATCCAGGTTATGAGTGCACGTGTTACACAGTGGGTCCAGAGTCTGAAAGGGTTGGTGTTTGTTTCTATTGATTTTTACAGAGAGAGGGAGAGAGAGAGAAACATCAATGTATGGTCTCCCATATATGCCTTGACCTGGGGCCTAACCAGAAACCTAGGTATGTGCCCTGACCAGGAACCCAACCCGCAGTCTTTCCGTGTGCAGGACGGCACTTCAACCAACTCAGCCAGGGCGAGTGGGTTTGTGCTTTTGAACGCCCTACCTTCTACTTCTGTTAGGTACATGTTTTGAAAAACTTAAAAGTTCATCTTTGTTCATCAGCTGCTACCAGAGGTTCAGTAGGAATCGTCCCCACTGTTTACGTGGGAAACATAAGTGGATTTTTCTGTGAGAAAAAAGAATAGAAAGGAGACATTTTATTATTCTAGGGAACTCTTATGAGAGACAGACAAAATTTCATGGCCTAGGATCAGACCACCTGCATTACAGTCAGGCTGGTGTTCTACCCAATGCAAGGCATGTAACTGTTGGGCCGGGCGTCTGCCCTTGCCCAGCTCGCATGCCCATTTGTCCGCTGGGACAGTAAGGCCTGGGAGACACAGGTTGGGGGTGAGGATGGCGGTGCCTGCGTGAGCTACACACGTGTGAGCGAATGTCAACAGTCTTCAGATCAGGTGGACTTCTGTGCCCCTCAGGTTATTTTATCATTATAGGCAAATCTCACATGCAGGATATTATCGTAGGTAAGGAAAGAGTTTGCAGTGGAAACAGAATCACCCTGGCTGTGTAAGGTTGGAGACTCAGGATTTTATTAGTATTTGTTCCTTAAAATTACTCTGAGGGATAGAGTCTTCCTCTACACAGCCCATATTGGGTTCCAAATATAATCTGATTGGAAGATTAGAACTACAACATCAGCAATACTCCTTGAGGGTTCTTGTCAGTTTGACAGATTTGACAGGCAGACAATTTAAATTTATTAAAACATTTTATTGGGCCCAGTCGGTGTGGCTCAGTGGTTGAGCATCTACTCATGAGCCAAGGGGTCCCTAGCTAGATTCCAGTCGGGGCACATGCCTGGGTTTTGGGCTCCATCCCCAGTAGGGGTTGTGGAGGAGGCAGCTGATCAATGGTTCTCTCTCATCAATATTTCTATCTCTCTATCCCTCTCCCTGCCTCTCTCAAATCAATAAAAACATATTTTTTAAAAATTATATTGGGTGTTTTCAAAAGACAAGGGGTTTTTATACTGTAAGTGGACTGTTTTCACCAGCTTATTAAAATAAATGCATAAAGTCAGTTTTTGTTCAATTCATTAACATGAGAATCAATACTTAAAAATTTCAATCCAGTCACTGATTCCTGTATACCTGGATAGTTAACCTATTTCTCAATCTTTGCATATAATGTGGGATTTTTCCTTTTTAAAGCAAATGAGAAGGCCATACAAAATGGAAAAATTTGCCTGCATTACATGCTAATTTTCATGGCAGTATTTAATACAGTATTGGCAACTTCAGAAAGCTGATGCATTGTGCTAGAGGCCATTAGAAGCATCTGAGCAAATTCAGGGTTTCCTTAGACAAGAAGCTTAGATCTGTTTTTCTTCAAAGAAATTCTATTATTTTTATTGAAGGAATATTTTCAAAGTTAATAGATTTCCGGTTTTTTTCAAAGGCCACTTGAAATTAAACACAGTATGCTTTACCACTGAAATATTTACATAGACTGCCAGCCAGTATCGTATAAGAGATGCCAATTTCCTCTTTGCAATAGTTCCACCTCAACTGCTAATTCTACCTGGGAAAATGGTCTTAATCTGGAAACATTTTGCGCGCTGCCTCTGACCACTGTCCTGGATTCTGACTTCTGGCTATGTTATTTTTATAGCTCACCTTGCCCTTCAGACATAACCTGTGGCCCTGGCGGTTTGTCGGTGGCCTTGACCTCTTTCCTTGAGTGAGAGCGCCTTATCTCTGAAGGGCTAAGACCATCACTGCTTCGGGCCCAGACCAACTCCATGAAGCCCCTGAGCTGACAGCTTCCTACTGGAGAAGGTGTCCTAACCCTGTGAACTGAACTTAGGCAATCAGTTCACCTGTCAATCAAAGAGCTTGCCTACACTGGGAGGTGAATTAATTGGTAAATTAAATGCTAATAACCTGCCAATCTCCAGGGTTCTATAGCAAAAAGGTTTTACTACAGTCTATTTAAATATCACTTCTACAGAACTTGGAGAACAAAACTCACTCTAGAAAATTCTGCACATAAATGATAGAAGATAAGCTATTACATTTAAATAACATGAAAAAATTGTCTGTTTTTCCAACAAAATTGTGTATTTGTCTTAAAAACTTCATTCAGCTCTTCTGTGGCAGTCAGTGACTTTCATTTCTTGAAACTGATGTCATTTCCAAATGCTACTTCCTTTGACCTTTACTGTATTTTTTGAAATGATACCTTGGTAAGACCCATATTCCAGGCTGTTGTGAATTAGGGCTAATCGTGTACCTGTCTTCTTTACCAACTTGGGTTCCTGGCGTTTAGATGACCTACATGACCCAAACGAAGGCCTGCCTTTACTAGGGACCCCACACATGTTTAAGGAGTTGACCTGCCATTAGAAGATTAGTTTAAAAATAGCACTTTCCTGTTCTTGTGGAAGGATCTTTGCTTTGGAATTAACTGACTTGAAATGATCCACAGACGTAGAAGCATGGAACAGACTGAGGAATTTCAAAGGGAAGGCGGGGGTGGGTGGGGAGAAATTAACCAGGGAATTTATAAGCATATGTGCATAGCCCATGGACTCAGACAATACTGTGGTGAAGGATGGGAGGGGCGGGTGCAGGGTGGAAGGGGTCAATGGGGGCAGGGGGGAACAAAACCAAAGGGGACAGCTGTAATACTTTGAACAATAAAAATAATTTTTAAAAAATAATTAAGTCAGCATTAGCTGAGCATCTAATATGACCAGATATTCGCTACTATGGAACCAAAGTTCAAAATGCCAAGATTAAAACCTACTTCAGAATGCAATCTGATTATGATACCCCTTAACTTTGTGTCTGACGTAGCTTAGGTGCTGAAAATTGGAATGTGAAGTGATTAGAGTGAATGGTAAGTGTGTGCATAAAGAAGCTCAGTGAGAATGGGTCAGCGTGGTCTGCTGATGCTGTTGAAGTCAAGGGCCTTGTGGGGGTAGAAGCATCACAGAACAGCTGGTAAATAACCTCTGGGTTGCAAAGGATGAAGTGGCTTTTGGCCTGTGGCCCAGGAGGGGCGAAGGATGTTCCACACACGCGAAACAGCTCGAGCGAAGGCCAGCTGCTAGAGGCAGGTGGTTCAGGGCAGATGACATAGTGAGAATGCCCTGCGATGGGTCGGGGGATGAAGCCTCAGAGGTTGGGGCACAGGGGCAGAAGGGGCAGCAATGACTGATGCCACGCGGCCTGGATTTTATCTGGCAAAGTATAGAAAGCCCTGGAAGGCATTCAGGAAGTAACATGGGCAAAACAGATCTGGGCTGTCAAGCACCTATTTTGTTAGTCAGTAGAGAACAGAATAACTACCTCTCCTCCCA
>NW_005881552.1:0-5722 GCF_000147115.1 Myotis lucifugus | reverse complement strand
ATCTTCCCATGTACTGAACTTCAGCCCAGTCAGCTGAACAGTTTACACATTTAAATTATATGGTAATCATTAATTTGTAAATGGTTTCCCTATGTCCTAATGATGTTATCAGAAAAAAAGTTTACCTTCAATTTATTGAATCAAGCAAAATTATGTGAGTTTAATTCATTAATGAGCATTAGCTTCTTTCTTTTACTTCAGGTTATTTCAACCAAGGCTACTGTGGCCAAGATTTTAAGTATTATTATAATACGTATAACATTTACTGTGTGGCTGACCTTCATTGAGGCCATTGTATCAACACAATTCCGAAAATGCTGACAAAGATTCTTTGCTTAATCACACTTTAGTCAGTCCCCTGAACCTTCTCCCAAGCCTCCCACTCTCAGCATCTTGCCAGTTACCCTTCAGGTGATGTCTCACCACCCCGGCCTGTCTTCACAAGAATTCTGTTCGGTCAGTTTTACCAGAATCCCCCTTCCTCCTGATGTTTCCTCAGTAGTTTTCCACCCACAGACTCCCAACCTGCTTCTTGGCTATAAATTCCCACTTGTCCATACAGTATTCAGAGTTGAGCCCAAACTCTCTCCCCCACTGCAAATACCATTGCAGTGGTCCCTATGCCTATCTCAATAGCTTCCCCTCGTGAATAAAGTGTTCTTTACCATGTTGTAACAAGTGTCATTGATTTTTTTTTCCTTTTTAATAATGAACACATTTTATTTTCCTATTTTTAACAGATACTAATATTTAGTTGAGGTTAAAATCATATATAATCATATACAACTGTGCTTCTTGCTGTGTTACTATTTTTAATTTTTTTGCTTATTTTAAAAATACATATAAAATAATTGCCTTTACTATTATGTGAAGTGCCATATGACCACATGTCATTTGCTCAGAACCCAAAAGGTGACATTTAGGTAGCTTCAGCAAAACCTGTCTTAAAGAACCAGAATTAATATATTGTTTTTTATTTTGTGTAGACACTGACACGCTTGGCTAATATATCAATCAGTTCCTCCCCTTCTGTGTTACTTTTTGACCTAATATTAACTCAGCATCTAGGTCTTCTAAAATGTAATCACTGGGTCTTCTGGTATATAACTTGACATTTTAGCTGAATAGCTATATTCCGAGTAGCTATCCAGGCCATCAGGCTGGGAAACTATCTGGCATCTCCACCCCTCAGCTCTCAACTGCTGCACAAGAGAACTGAGGCCCTGAGTGAGGTGTTTCTGTTATAAGCAACTACATAATGCATTTGGATGTGTTCCTAAAAGAAGCCTCACTACTTTCCAACATATACATTCATTTGTTAATTGATTGACTTAAGGGTTTTTAACAACTTTAAAATTGCCCTGACTTGATGGCTTGGTTGGAGTGTGGTCTCATACACCAAAAGGCTGTGGGTTCAATTCCCGGTCAGGGCACATACCTACAGTACAGGTTTGATCCCTGGTTGGGCATGCATGTATGAGAGGCAGCGAATTAATGTTTCTCTCTCTCTCTCTCTCTCTCTCTCTCTCTCTCTCTCTCTCTTTCTCCCCTCCCCCATCCTCTAAAAAAATTTTTTTATTTTCCAATTTTATTGTGATTTAAACACCTGCAATTTAAGATCTAAAACATAGCATCCTGGAATGGGGATTTTTACCCTCTAGCACTATTTGAGAGAGTACATTTCATTTAATGAAGTCAGTGGCACTCTATCCCAGAGATATGCAGTAATACAACATAGGAAGTCCTACATATAATAAATTAAAAACCAATAATCATGAAAATTCTATTAAATATCAAAGAAGTACTTAGTATTTACCTAGATGGTCACTTTGTTTCTTTTTTTTTTTTTAAATCTTTATTGTTCAGATTATTACATTTGTTCCTCTTTTTTCCCCCCATAACTCCCCTCCTTCCAGCTCCCACACCACCCTCCGCCCTCACTCCCCACCCACTGTGTTCATCCATAGGTGCATGATTTTTGTCCAGTCACTTCCCGCATCTCCCACACCCCTTTTCCCCCCAAGAATAGTCAGTCCATTCCCTTTCCATGTCCCTGATTCTATTATAATCACCAGTTCATTCTGTACATCAGGTTATCCATTCACTTGATTCTTAGATTCATTTGTTGATAGATGCATATTTGTTGTTCATAATTTGTATCTTTACCTTTTTCTTCTTCTTCCTCTTCTTAAAAGATACCTTTCAGCATTTCATATAATACTGGTTTGGTGGTGATGAACTCCTTTAGCTTTTCCTTATCTGTGAAGCTCTTTATCTGACCTTCAATTCTGAATGATAGCTTTGCTGGATAAAGTAATCTTGGTTGTAGGTTCTTGGTATTCAGCACTTTGAATATTTCTTGCCATTCCCTTCTGGCCTGCAAAGTTTCTGTTGAGAAATCAGCTGACAGTCGTATGGGTATTCCCTTGTAGGTAGTTGAGCCTCTTTCTCTTGCTGCTTTTAAGATTTTCTCTTTGTCTTTTGCTCTTGGCATTTTAATGATGATGTGTCTTGGTGTGGTCCTCTTTGGATTCCTTTTGTTTGGGGTTCTCTGCGCTTCTTGGACCTGTAAGTCCATTTCTTTCTCCAGGTGGGGGAAGTTTTCTGCCATTATTTCTTGAAATAGGTTTTCAATATCTTGCTGTCTCTCATCTTCTGGCACTCCAATGACTCTGATATTAGTCCGCTTAAAGCTGTCCCAGAGGCTCCTTACACTATCTTCATACTTTCGGATTCTTTTTTCATTTTGCTTTTCCAATTGGGTGTTTTTTGTCAAATCTTTGACTTGATTCTTGCGCTCCTCTGGTCTGCTATTGGGTATAATATTCTTTATTTCAGTCCGTGTATGCTTACTTTCTAATTTCTTTATCGTAGCATCGAGGGTCTCATTAGTTTTCGTGAGGCTCTGCACAAATTTATGGCAAGCCCTCAAAATTGCGATTCTTAGCTCCATATCCTCCATTTCTGTCATGTTTTTTTGTCTCCGCATCTTTTATGCTTTCTTGGTGCACCCCCTTGTGGTCTCTGTGCGCAGTCTTGTTCTAGCCAAGCCTTAATTGTTGTAGTTAACACTAGAGGGATTTGACCACCAGGCCGACTGGCTGTGGAAATCAGCTGTGGGAAAACTTCAGTCCTCAGGGGAGGCGCTAGCCCAGCCCTTGCCTGAGGCGATCGGCAAATGGCTGTGTGCAGGGTTTGGGCGGGGCGGGCTCAACAGGGCGGGGGGAGGGAGCAGCTATGGCCGCTCTCAGTCCGTCCCCAGGGGCTCTGCCTCTCTGTCCCGGCAACCGCTGCAAACCTCGGAGGGGCCGTAGCCAGACAGTCCCGCTTCTCCCGTTTGAGTCTGGGTCCCTAGAGACTCGCCCGGATCTGTAGCCCAGAGTCTGAGATTCACTCCTGATTGAAAACGACAACCGCGCCCTCAGCCACCAGCCCGCTTTGCGCGCGCACCACCTCACCACCGCACCACCGTACCTTTAAATTTTCCACACTGCGCCTCCTCTGAGCGTCGGAATGCTGCTGTTTTTCCTTCTAGTTGAAGAGTCTCTCCTCAGCCAGCCCTCCTGTGGTTCTGGTTGATGTCCGTTCCGTCTTTTAGTTGTATTTTTGAAGTGGTTGTGTACGGCGGCAGTCTCCGTTGTTTACCTATGCCGCCATCTTCGATTCTCCCACTTTGTTTCTTCATAGACTATAAGCACTATGAAAAGATGAGAGAGAGTAGGACTGACTGGTCCTGTTGTGTCTCTGAAAATCCCTGCAGACTGTCAGATATTTCCCTTTCCTTACAAATACTAAGTTCAGGATGGTGGACTAGATATCAGCATTTGACTCCTGTCTCTCCTGAGAGTCCACTGAAATAAAAAGTATAAAAACAACAAAGAGAAGTCAATGCTGGGTCACCAATAAACAAATTTCCAGAAATTTCTGAAAGTTAGAGAGTAGATGGGAGTGGGTTGAAGGAGAAAACAAGCCAAGAAGCCACAGCCTAGAGTACACCAAGCTAGGAACTGGGTCAGCCCAACAGATCTCTAAAGACAGCTCAGAACAAAGAGCATCAGGAGTGAGAATTGGGGCTGAAAACAAGGAAAATTAATTGAATGACTGTATGACCTTTTGGAGAATGATTTAATTTCTCTGAGTTTCTTCTATAAAATATGGATGATAATACTTATATTGCAGAATTGTGAAAAAATACATAAGGTAAAGTGCTAAGGTATAAGTACCTAACAGGGTACCTGGCACAGAGTAAATTTTCAATAAATGTTAGTTTCAGTCATATTTTCCTTCCCTCTTGGACTAGACTTTATATCTCTCAAAATGACCCATGCTTCTAAATTGCCTGCCTTCCCTTCTTTCCATATCAGAATTCTTATTCTCTCAGCATAACTGTCTCAGCTAGGTAGTAGGAGAAAAGTAAGATGACTCAACCTGATGAGTAACAATTTTAAAAGATGTGCTTTTTGACTTGGGTCTTTGGGAGCATTTTTGGCAATACAACAAAATTTATTTTAGCAAAAATCATTCCATCCTGGTGAAAGAAAGGTCGTTGGATTTGAAGGGTACACCCAAGGGGCTGTCCCAGGAATCAGTACCAGTCTGTTGGTATTTTCCTTTCCTTCGTGTGAACTCATAGATTGTGTAAAATCACTCAGGAGTTTCTTTTCCTTTTCCTTTTCCTTTCAGTGAGCTATAGTGGCAGCTCTTTTGTGGGAAGAGGGAGAGGAGGGTAGAAACCACATGAGAGTTATTTTTAAGTGCCTGCATTTATTTGGCTGTGGGTGGTTTGCCCTCTCATCCTGGAAGTTAATAAAACTTAGAACTTAATGAAACCACACCGTGGGGAGAGATTCCACAAACCCTTAGGCAGAATGGCACTATCTCCCAGACCAGGGGGACATGCTGTTCTAAAGAGAACATCCCTTGCTTGCTTGCTTGCTTTATTCCTTCTCTGAGGATTATGAGTGTAGTTGACTTTATTTATATGGTTTTTCTTTTATTTCTGGGGCTGAAGAGGCTGGATGGATTAGATAAAGATAGTGATCATGTGAAAGGACTGTAGTAGGCAGAGTTGTCTGCATTTGAAATAAAAAGCAAGATACACATTATGGTAATTCAGCTCATCAGCCTAGGTTAGTGGCAAAGTGACAGTGTGGGAGTCTTTCATAATATGTAGTTCTACTAAGCAAAGGCCTTGGCAGATCTGGCTAGATGATTGTTGTTCTGGGATATGTATATGATAATGTTAATTCTACCTAGTTTGTTATTTATTCCCTGATGCTAAAGCATTTAGCAGAAAGTATTCAGATAAAAATTCTCTTCCCCCAAACATGCAGCCAAAAAAAAAAAAATCTCTTCTCTCTAGTTAGTGATTCATTTTAACAACTTCCTCCCCCTCTGATATGAGTTATGCCTACTTATTGTTCACATCTTAGTGAGAATTAATTCATATCACATGTACATCTCTAGGAAAAGAATAGGTACTTCCTAGAATTCAGAGTTTTTATTGAGGCAGAAGAAGACATGAGTGAGGTAGTCAATGTTGACTAGCCAAAAGTCAACTTGGAGTACTGGGGGCACCTTGAGTATGGATAGAGGGAGTATTAAGAAGATAGAAAATAGGAGATTACTTAGAATAGGAGGTGAAAGGATCCAAAGACAAACTTTGCAATTTAGCTTGACATTCTGGTAGCAAAAGTGGGCCACTGAAAATCCTGTATGATGT
>NW_005881551.1:0-5722 GCF_000147115.1 Myotis lucifugus | reverse complement strand
CTTCATGAAAGGGTAGCCTGGGCCCAGTTCACCAAATGCTGGCATCTTGTCCCCACTGCAGTCCTAGGAGGTGGAGGTGCTGCCATTGTGAGACGGGAGACCAAGACTCCATGATGGGGTGTCACTTCCCAGGGTGCGCCTCACTTCGTAGCTCTCACCTGTTATGTCTGTTCCTCACACTCTCGGCCCTGACAGAAGAGGCAGAATGGGAGGTGACAGCTAGAGGGGTGACTGAGAATATTCATGAGGAACTGGACAGAGCTATGGACTGATAGCAGGAGGGAGAGGACAGCACCTCCCTCTCTCTTCCGCAGAGGTAGTAACGCGGTAGAATTTCACGGTGACTGGGTTATTTTTAAGCCATGGGTCACATCATTTGGGAAGGGCTGTGGCTGGAGTGGGGGGTGCAGGTACCAGCTCTGTTGGTAACCAGGACATAATTCCCAGCACAAGGTGAGATAACATCACCTGCTCTGCTGGGCCCAGAAGTGAGGGTACATCAAATGGGAGTGTGTGCGGTGTCGGAAAGTCAAAATGGTGGTGCCCTTTAATTGCCAGATCTCTGGCTTAGCCAGCTTTGTGGCAGGAAAGAAGCCATTGGAAGGCAGCATTGAGGCTTGCTGGGAAGGCTGAGTGAGGCCTGGCCTGCCCCAGAAGCTGTTTTCTGTGCTCAGGGCAGGTCCTTGGAGAGGGAGAGTCGTGCAAAGGGGCCCTGATGTCTCGTAGCACCCTCGCCCACTTCCTCTCTCTCCATTCTGGAGCACTAGAGCAGTTGCTAGAATCAGTGTTATAGTTTCCAGTCAAGTCCTACTCTCCTCGCCTTCTGTGGGCCATTTTCCCAATAAAAGGTCTGCAAAAGCCGCTGCCTGTCTCATCTCCCCGTCCCATGATGTGGAGGCTGACTGGCTATATCACAGGACAGGCTTCCTGCTTTGGGAGCCCTGTCTCATACCAGCGTCATACGTGGGTATCTTCCCACATATGATGCTAGTATGAGGGGCAGGGTCCCACGTCTCCTGGAGCCTGCTGGAGTTTCTCAGTAGTGGGCCTGGTGCGTGTGTGTGTGTGTGTGTGTGTGTGCGCGCACGCACACGTGTGAGCGAACTCCTGATTGCTTTCCCTTCCTTCTCTGAGTCTGTTCTGTTTTTGGTTGGGCTCTTCTCTCTCTACCTCCCACAGGAATCACGGGTGTGAGGTTGTGAAAGTGGAGTTTTTAATGCAGCGGTTCAAGAAGATTGGGCATTTTCTGACTGTCACTAAGGACGGGAACCTGCAGTTCTGGTCAGAGTCCTTCTCTCTGATCAGCTCCTTTAAGGTGAGTTGGGCCCACATGTGGAGCACAGATGGGGTGGTCAGAGAGCCTCTGCCTTCGCACTGTGGCTCAGGGTGGCTCCTTCTCAGGGTTTGTGGACTAGGCAGTCCGCACTTGCAGTCACACTCCTGGGTCCAGGTTCTGGCTTCACCGTGGGACCATGAGGCTCATATTCCTCCTCTGTAAGCAAGATCCCACCTGATGTCCATTCTACGTGGATGTCCAACAGACACCTCAAACCCAGCTTGTCCAAACTAAATGTCACGGTGGCCCTCCCAGCCCAACCAGGCTTCTCAGTGAGAGGTTTCTGTGTTGGAGATCAGCCCCCTTTCCTTTCTTTGTTACACCCACTCCATCACCAAATCCTGCAGATGCAATCCTTTGCCTGGCCCAGGCAGGAAATCACAGTGGTTGTGAGCCTGGCCGCTGGAGTCTGACTACCTGGCTTAGAACCCCTGTGCACCACCTTCCAGCTCTGTGACCTCCGACCAATTACTATAGAGCTCTCTGTGCCTCCTTTTCCTCATCTGTCCAATGGGGTAGTAATCCCTCAAGGGTAGTGGGAGGATGGATGACATAATACATGCATGGTGCTTGGAGCAGGGCAAGGCACACAGCAAGCGCCCGAGGCACATAAGCTGCCCTCGTCATTGTCTTTGTGTCATCAGTTCCTGGCCGAGCGCAGTGAGTGACAGAACACTCAGGCAAACCCACTATGTGTGTGTGTTGCCAGGCCAGTCTAGCAGATGAGGAAGGCGCAGCTCTCTGGAGAATAAAGGCTTATTGAGATGCCGCCAGCAGTGTGAGGGCTTCATCAGCTCTGTGTAACTGCAGCGTTTCCAGTTGCATCAGGGGTTATGACTTGGGCAGGAAGGTTCTGGGTGGTCTCCCCCACTGCCTCCCAGTTGCCTATGGTGGGAACTAAAGTCTGGGGATGTCCAATGACTCTCCTGGGTGCTCTTGGGAGCCCAGGACCAAGGGGGATCGTACTGTGTTCCCGAGGCTGGAGTTTCGGGCACACTCCACACACTTTTTCTCTGTGTGTTTATTGGGAGAGGGGGCACATTATAGCCTGAGCTCCTGGTTGTGGCTGCTACATGGCCCCCTTAGTGTCCTTCAAGGGCCAAAGCCTGGGAGGGCCAAGGAGGACAGAGGGAGGCTCCTCTGGAAGGTCCAACAGACCTGGGCATTCATTCTTCCCTGAGGGGCTGCTTTCAAGTAGATGTGTCAAGAGTGAGTCACCATCCATGACCACCAGCTGCACACCCATGGTCACGCAAATGGAAGGCCCGGATATGGGGCCGGGTCTGGGCTTTACCTATGAGTTGTGCAACCTCAGGCAGGCCACTGAGACTCCCTAGGGCTCTCGCTCTCTCATCTAAACACGGGGTGACGGATATTACTGTCACCTCCCTTGTGCGCAGGTTAGATCCCAGCCCTGGGCAAGAGAGGGGCCTCAGGGGGCCCTGGTCCATTGTCCTCACTGCCCAGCCAGTAGTGCAGGCCTCTGCTTTTCGTGCTCTGAGTTTTGTTGGAACATTGTGCTTCCTGCCTCCACCTTTGCCATCCCTTCTGGATATCCACCTACAGGAGCGGCCTTAAAATAACCCCTCCTTTCTTTTTCAGATGGAACCCCTCTCTTTCTTCAGTTCAGAGCCTGTGTTATTCAGGGAATAAAATACAAGTTTCTCAGCTGGCCACCCCTAAAGTCATCTCCCATCTCCTCCCACCCAAGACTGTCAGGCCGGCCTCCTCTCCCCTGGACATAGCAGTTCATTTCTGCTGACATGCCTTTGCTCGTGGTGTCCCCGCCTGGAGTGCCAGCTCAAATCTGCCTGCATGTGTTAAGTGAGGCTGGCACCAGAGCGTGGAAGGGCTCCCGAGCCTGCCAAGCTCCTGCCAAGGGCACTCTAGATAGTTTAGCTTTTATGATTCCGTTACTTCCTCACAGCCTGACAGGATGATTTCTCCTTAATTAGCCACAGTGACCAGGTGACACCAGCAGGTGGCAAACAAGATTCAGACAAAACAAAACGAATACACTGTTATATGTCAATTATATCTCATTAAAACGGGGGGTGGGGGGTGGGAGGGGAAGGAAGATTCAGGTATCCAGAGGGACAGATAGTGGAAAGTTGGTCTTCCTCCCCCAGACCCTAGTTCCTCTCCTGGGAGGCAGCTGCCGTGACTAGTTTTGGGTGCTCTTCCATGGATAGCGTATACATATACCACCCCCTTTCCTTTTAAATATGCAAATGGTAGCACATTATATTGGTGCTTTTCACCTTGCTTTTTCACGTAATAATATATCTTGGCAACTATTCTTTATTGGTATGTGCACAGCTCCCTCACAGTTAATGTCTGGGTGGTGCCCCTTGCATATACGTCTCAGTGAATACATGTGAGCATGTCCATAGATGTGTCCTGGAAATGGATCCCAGGATCACAAACTGCACATTTAAAACTTTGACAAGCTTGTCAAACTGCTCAAAAAAGGGGTTGTAAAGATACCAGTTTTTGCCCTAACCAGTTTGGCTCAGTGGATAGAGCGTCGGCCTACAGACTGAAGGATCCCAGGTTCGATTCTGGTCAAGGACATGTATCTTGGTTTCAGGCACATCTCCAGTAGGGAGTGTGCAGGAGGCAGCTGATCGATGTTTCTAACTCTCTATTCCTCTCCCTTCCTCTCTGTAAAAAAAAAATCAATAAAACATATTTTTAAAAAAAGATACCAGTTTTTTAAAGCCCATTTTATAGACATGGAAACTGAGACTCGGCGAGGATAGGGCGTTTATCTAAAGCTCCATTGTTAGTAGTTGGTGGTCACACTGGGCTCCATGACCAGATCTCTGCCTGGTTCCAGGGCCTCGGCTGGCAGGGTGGGTTCTCCGGGGGCAGCCTCCCCAGCCCAGGTCTCTGCTCTTCTTCTGGCCAGCTTAACCAGATACAGCCTCTCTACAACCAGCAGATGTGGGTCATCGACATGGTATGTCTCCACAACATGAACCTAGTTGCGATTGCGTCCACTGACCAGAAGATAGGTGAGTCCCTTGTGGCTGCCCCGCCTGCTCTTGGCCATTGGGAGTCATGCACCTGCATGTGGGAAGATCTGTCACTGAGCCAACTTTGAGCATGGATTAAAGTCCTCGGGGGTATTGCCGGGTGGTGAGCAGTGACTGCTCATTGTCACCAGAGACCCTGAGGCCGGGGATGTGGCTTTGGGTTCTATGAATGCCTCTCCTCTGTCTTTCCCCAGAGTTCTTTGATGTTAGTAATCGTAACTGTACCCGGGCCTTCACCTTCATCGATCTGGACAGCTGCCCTCTGGTTATGGACTACTGGTGAGTCTCATGGGAGATCGGTGCAGGGTCTTGGCAGCGGCCACATCAGTCAGTGGGGTTGGAACCCACAGAAAGCCTTGCTGGAAACAGTCCTGGAGAAATTCCCATCCTGTGTGCCTGTGTCCTCTTTCCCCCAAGCTGCTTCTCTCTCAGGCTCACCTTTCGCCGTCACTCAGACCACAGAGTCAGCGTCAGCCCTCTTCCTCCTCTTCCTCTCCCTCTCCCACCAAGTCCGCCACCGAAGCCTGGCAGAGGCTTGTCCCACTGCGGGCGAGGACTCTGGAAGCGTCATGTCTATCGCTAGGGGTGACTTGACAAAGAGCAGCTGGAGGACTAGGGACTCATTGATTGTGGTTTTTAAAAAATGCTGATTTCTTTTGGCCCTGGTTCATCGATGTTGTGGATCTGGGTAGCTGGGCCCATGTTCATCAGCCTTTGAGAGCAAGAACTGCCCTCAGTCCCTGGGTGTTCATAGGCATGGAGCACGGGGCGGGGGTGAGGATTGCAGCGGGGTGCGCCCAGCCGGCTCCATGGCTCCTCTGTCTCCATCTTTCCCAGGTCTGACTATCACAGAGGCGTGTTCTGCTTCGGAGACACCAAAGGCAACGTCATCGTCTTCACCTCCGACAATGTGGCCAATGGGCTGTTCAACCCCCGAATCCTCCCCAGGACCTCCAAGTGGGGTAGCTAACACATTGGGGAATGGCTCTGCCCTGGGGTGTTCTTCCCTCTCCCCACCTCCCTGCTCCAGGGCCCCTGGCTCCTTCAGAAGCTCGGGCAACAGTGCACTACACGGTCAGCTCAGAGCGGCCTGTGGGAACCGAGGAGATGGGGTGACAGCGGGAGGCAGGAGGGGGCTGAGGAGATAGGCAATCACTCTGAAGGTGGGAGGTTGTACAGGTAAGGGCCAGGGGAGTGGGGCTTCAGGACCCTCCTCATCCCGGGAAGAATGAACCCATGCCAGCTGTGTGACCTTGGAAAGTCACTCACCTGCTCTGGGCCCTAGGATGCTGGTGCTAGCTTCCTCTATCATTGTGAGGAGGGCGTCTGCTCTCCTTGGCGGTGAGCT
>NW_005881550.1:0-5723 GCF_000147115.1 Myotis lucifugus | reverse complement strand
AAGAGGATAAATGAGATTACAAAGGAAGTGAGTATAATTGTATTGGGAGCCACTTTCCACTGATGAGGATATTTGTAGAGGTCCATTGTAGGGACACCATCTGTGATTAGGGTGACATTGTCCGTGTGTGGAATAAGCAACAACTGTGTTTCACTAGATAACTCCCATCACGTGTGTTTACTTTGCCAGACAAACCCTCTATCCTGGCATTGGTGTTCCCTCCTGGAAGTTGAAAGCCACCTTGGTCCCCACCTTACCAGTTGGAGCCCTGATCCCACTTCAGAGAGCCCTTCATCGGCCTCCCCACCTCCACACAGAGTGGAGCCCTGCTTCTAGCAGACCTCCCTCACCTGGATAAATGCCTCTGGTCTGCAGAGCTTACACCCACCAGCCAGTAGAAATTGCTTGTTGTCTCCCAGAAGCACCCACCTAAGCCAATTAGCTTTACCCCCAAGTACAGCAGTGCCTGATGTCAGTTCGGTCTTGGGAGCCTATTCATTTCCCCACCCCGACTCATCCCACACTAGGCTAACCCCTCATCTGCCTTGATACTGTGACCTCTGCCCTTGCAGAGATGCCAGAGAGAAAGGCCAACAAGACCCACAGGATGGGGCTGTGCAAACATGTGCCCACACAACCCAATCTGAACAGAAGCTTCTGGAAGCTTCTCAGCACCTCGTAGCCAGCCTGACAGTCTGATTAGCACACTGCCTAGAGTGTGGTAGGTGCCCCGAGAATCTCTACTGAATCCAGTTTCCATAAAATAAATTACAGAAAGCTAAGATTTGTGCCAAGATGAAGGCACTAGCTAAGGTTCCCTCTTATCACCGATTCTATTTCCTCTTGGTCCTGGAACCAATTTGCCTGGGTTCGAACAACTGAGTTCCTCGTTCCAACTTTATGCCCTCATGCAGGCCACTCAAGTTGTCTTAACCCACAGTGTCTGCCACTTTAAAGTGGAATTAATAACAGTGCCAAGTTTGGGTAGGGTCACTGTAATAATTAAGTGAGATAATGCATATAAATCACAGCGGAGGGCTGGCACATAGTTAGGACCTAGTATACTTCAGCTATTATTAAAGATTCTTGATTTATATATCCAGCTCCTAAACCACGTTTTTACATACGCATATATTCAAACACATACACACACATAAACATAACCCAAAATAAAAGTATTAAAAATGATTCCCTTGGCTACAATTATTGCTAGGATTATGTATTGCTGAAAGCTTATCTCAACATAATAATAACAATAATAAACAAATGGTTTTTATGTCCAGCAAAGCCACCTCAGCCAAGATACAAGCTGAATAACAAGGGATTTCCCTAGTGCTTGCTCATTCATAAATAGGAAATATGACGAAGGAGACTGCATTGTGATCAAAATTAAGTAAATTTCATCCACAATTCCAAATCTTATAAAATGGGGAAAAATTTAAAAGGCATATTACATAATTTCTCCATTTTCATAACTGATTTATCCAACCAAGAAATAATTACAGAATGCCTGCCATGTTCCAAGCTGTGTGAAAGTGTATGTGTAAGTGTGTGTGTGTGTGTGTATAAAATGGTAGATTAGCGGAGTTAAAATAGTTGGCAATCCTGGAAACAATTTAAATGTGCTCAATTTCAAGACTTAGCGTATACCTAAAAGAAATTTTAAGAATTAATCACCCTCTGAACACACACAACACCCCCACACACAATTTATCATGTCCAAGGACAGCTAATCCTAGTCAGAATAATAGCACAATTCACAAAAATAGCAGGTCAAGCCCCGACTTGTAACCAGATATGTTGGAGAGAAAGTTAGCTATTACATGGTAAGACTCTAAAACCAAAAAAATATATAAATAAATAATAAATCAATCAATGAATCTTCAGTTATATTCCAGTGAGGAAGCCAAACAGAGGAGAAGAATGGCCACTTATTCAAGGAAGAGGCGGGGGAAGATAGGCTACCTCGGCTCATTGCCCTGGTCTTTACGGAAGATACTAGGGAGTCTCCCTTGAACCTGAAGGCAGGTGGCGGGAGATCAGATGGTGGTAAATGAGCAGGACATTCCAGGCCTGGTAGATAATGTAGATATTGATAAGTCACAGGAACCAGAACATTTGCCTTCACTCCTTAAAAGAACTCTAGGTTAGAAACTGGGTGTCGTGGACAAAATGCTTACCCTGTCACTAGCAAGCCATGGTGATGGAGGTCCCCCTGAGTGGCCAACCTGAGCCTCCTTCATAAAGGTACTGGCTATAAAGTTAGCATAGATTTGTTAAACAAATCCCAGCACATCACAAACTGCAAAAAGCATGCCTCAAGTGAAACAAATTAGGTGCAAACTTAAAAAAAATCATTACCCCAAAGATGTGGGCTAAAAACATAAACAGATTTCCAAAATTTTAGATCTACTCAGAGATAACATATCCAATATGGGAGCTAGGCCTTCAGGGACAATGACTTGGGGCCCTGGGTAAGGCTCTTTGAAAGGGACATTGCTGAGGGATAGGAATAAGAGAGTGCTCCCCCATATTTCCTGGTGCCTCTGGGCTGGGTCTCTTTTGTGACTGCTCCATACCAGTAGCCCTAGCTCTTTTGTTGAGCTTTCACACCTTCACTTTCAGTCCTGGCTTTAACGGCCTGGAGGTTAGTCGTGTGCCTGTGATATAGCATCCCTGTTTCAGTCTCGTTCCTCTTCCTTCTTCTTTCAGGAGGTACTGAACACAGTACCTGCTGCCGAACCAAGATACAGACACTGCACCTGCCCCAGGCAAGGGGGAGGTGAGCTCACACCCCACCTGTGGCTTCCAGAACCGCTAAGTATACTCTGGGGATCAAGTGTTGCCAAGCCCCATCCGGTCCCCTTCCCCCCAATAGGACTGCCTGTCCCCGTGGAAGTGCTGATCGATTCTCTGAGTAGGACATGGGGGACCCTGGGGAAGGAAGCAATTTCTGTAAACAATAATCCATTTATAGATTTCCTTTTTCATCTGCCTCCAAATAAAAACAAAGGAAGGCTTTGCACCCCTGGAATGGGAGAGAATACGTACAACTTTCCAAGGAGAACATCACTGTGGTGTTTGTGATGAACTAAAGGAGACAGAAGACGACCTGAGGGTAAGTGCACAGAGATGACGCTGCAGAAGAAGGGGGGGAGGTATGCGCTTAAGGCCTTCCTATTGTTAATGAGAGAAATAGGTGACTGGAGGCCTCACTATTTCTAGGTCATGCGCTTAGCGAATTCCAACACAAAGACCACCTGAATGTCACAGGGCCAAATGCAGAGAGCTACCCCAAAACCCAGAGGTCTGGCCCTGGACAGAAGCAACACAGAAACATAACCCCGGGAGGGAAATGTGTTTTCAGTTACACCAGGGCCGGGCCGGGCCTCTCCCACAGGCTCTTCCTAAATAGGAACTTGGCAGTGGGCTGAGTTGGGCTGGAGGGTCGTCCTCAGCACAGAGGTAAGGCCCTCGGGGTCTCGTGGGAAGCTGGACAGAAGTTCCTTCTCCCCGCTGGTAACAGCCCCGCAGAATCAGCGTCACATCCACTTTACTCATGTTCCTGACAGGTGGCTCTAGTTTCACGCAGGCACCGCAAAATCAAAACATACGCATGTCAATGGCCCGTGTGCAGCGGGGCCCTGCCAAGGCCGGGTTACATCAGCACCAGAGAGCGGAGGCCAGGCCTTCGGGCCTCAAGCCTGGGCCTGTGGGAAACTCCCTAAGAAGAAACCACCAGAGCTGGATGGACAAGCCAGAGGAGCTCTGCTGGTGACAGTCCTGGGCCTGGGCTCCTGGTGCTGAATGGAAGAGCCTGGGAGACACTGGCTTACATCTGGCGGGGGCTTGCCACACAGACTACCCTGCCGCAGCCATTTTGCCGCATTCTGCTTCCTCCAGGCAGTGGACTAGCAGCCTGGACTGAAGGAGCCACTTAAAGGAATGCGATGTCCTTGCTTGCGAGCTGGGTCTGAGCCAGGACATCAGTGACGTGCAGGTCTTTGGGCAGGTAGAAGCTAGAAGAATTTCTTTAATCAAGGCACCCATGGCTAAAGTGATTGAAGGGACTCCAAGGCAATTTGTTCTTATCCACAGAGGAATGTTAACTATAAAGTGGCTAAATAAAGTCAATGAGGTAGGAACAGCAGGTACGGGCCTAGGAAAATATCCTGTTCTAAGTCAAACAACCCGAGGAGGCCGGAGATGAGAACTGATACAGAGTTTTAGTCCATCACCTGCATCCCCATCCTCCCCGCCCATCCCTCTCGCTGCATCCAGGTCCCCCTCCGCAACTCCACCCAGACCTGATCTCTGGTAGTGGGTGGGGCAACAATGGCAGCGAAGGCTGGAGGGCTCACACCTCTGATTTCAGAGCTTGTGGCCCCCTTTGTGGGACCTCCTGGTGACTCACTAACTTCCTGCCTCAACCACTACCAACTCAGGAAGGTGAATGTGAAGAAATGAGTAACAGGCAGGGCAATGTAAGCCTAGATCTTGAGCTAACGGGCACCAATGCCAGATCAGAGAGACCCAAACTAGACAAGCTTCACTGCACCGGTCGGCCACCTTGCCTGTTGAGGCTGAGAACAATCCAAGGATAAGGACTGGCGTTCTCATTCTGCTGAGCTCCAAGGACCCTCTAAGTAGGAGCCTGGAACCTCAACCAATGTCCTGGACACATGCCTGGCCTGGCCGGAGAGGAGAGAGGCAGGTCCAGCAGGCAGGGGCCACGAGAGGGCTGCCCAGGGAGCTCTGTGGCGTGAACGGCTCACAAGGAGATGAGCATGCCCAGACCGCCTAGCTCACGGTGGAAAGGGCACCACTGCTGAGGACTCAGTTCATCGTTTCACTCGCCATTCAAATAACCGTGGCATGTCAGCCCCGCTGGCCTCCTTGATTGTGCAGAAATAAATAAATGAATTATGTTGTTGGGGTTTGGGCTTCAGCACAAACACATGGTCTACATTTATCCGCACAGTGAGAGGTCCACCAGCCACTTGATGTAAAAGAGGAAAATGATAATTCTTTTCTTTAGGCGCTCTGGTGCCATATGGAATGTATATAAATCATATTTTTGTTTTAACAGCGGAGGCTTTGTTGATAGATAAACATGTGGTTTATCTAAAAAAAGAGAGGATTGTGCTTTGAACAATCATTTAATGGCCGTGGATGTGCCAAATAAAAATAAAAACATAATTCTGAAAGAAGTTGGCCTCTTGCCCAAATCCGTAACAAGGAATTTCTCCTCAACCAAAGTGGTTGAAGCCCGTCGATCTGGTTTGAGTTTAAGCTGTGCTCTCTACTCAACCCCACGACAAATTGAATCCGGGGCTAATGTGCTCTAATAGGACAAGACGTTACCTTTATGAATGACCTCATGGAGAAGAGGTTGGCGAGCATGGTGGAGAGGCCCTGGGCCAGGCAGCTCTGGGCTATGAACCCCAGCTTCAGCTCTGCGAGGCAGATTGCATCATCACCCTCTTTCCAGTTCCAGCTCGGGATGTTTAGCAGATGGGCCTGTGGAAAGAAAACAGTTATGAGACCTTCCTTTGTGAAACGTTCAATTGTTTCAAGTCTCCTCTGGGAAACGCAGCATTGCCTAGCTGCGGGGTGATCCACACTCGTCCTTTCTTCCCTGGGCCTGGGTCGGGTGCTTGGTGTTTTACTAAAATCTCCTCATCAGACTCCAGTCTCCCTGGAAATTGCTTCTGTACCTACCA
>NW_005881549.1:0-5723 GCF_000147115.1 Myotis lucifugus | reverse complement strand
TACCCTCCAGCCTGTCTTTCTCCACCTCCCCACCTCCCATTTCCCTCACACCCCAGGCCCCAGCCACACAGCCGCCTGCCACTCCAAGGGCACCAGGCTCTCCCTCGTCACCAGGCCTGTGCAGGTGCTGGGTGCTGCTGCCAATACCCACCTTCTCCCCTCCTCACCCCTCCTCCTGGCGCCCCCACTTCTGCTTCAGGTCTTAGCACAGACACCACCTCCTCCCACAGGTCTTCTGTGACCCCATGTCTTGGGGGGAGTCCTCCCTGGGCTCCCTACTCCCGCATCTCGTCCACTCCATTGTGATCTGCTCACCTGTTTCCCCGGCCAGACTGGGAGCTCCCAGAGAGCACCCCAGGGTCTCATCCCATGGGGTGACCTCAGCACGGCCAGTCCAGGGGCTGAACGGGCACAGGTGGGCAACAGGTGATGCCTGTGAGATGAATGAATGATCAAAGATGGGCTGAGTGTAGGAGACAAGGAAGGGAGACATGGAACCCTCTGACCATCTGGAGTTCATTTTGGGGGAACAGCATGTGGCAGACTCTGCTCAGCTGCAGAGGAAAAGGGGGTTAATAGAAGGACTCAGGTCTCAAAGATGCCAAAGTCAAGGAATGCAGCTGGAACTTAGGAGGAGGAGGGTCCAGACCCAGACCAGGAATGGGGGCACCAGCCAGATCGTGGTCTCCCGTGTACCCCCCTCCCTCCCACCCTCCCTTCTTCCTTCCCTCCCTCCCTCCTTTCTTCCCTCTCTCCTCCTTCCCTGCCTCATGTAGCACTTTCATTATCTACCTTTCTCAGTGTCCCACAGACTTGAACTTTATGTATCCTCAGCTCAAACAACCAACAGACCCAACTAGCCCCTTAGTCTCAATTGCAGATTCATAAGACAGATACCCTGATTGGCCCCTCTTGGGCAGGCGTCCACCCTGGTCCAGTGAACTTGGGGAGTGGGCAGGGTCCCAGAGCTCAGCAGGGTGCTGGGGGCAGTGCCCACACGCTGGGAAATGGGGCAGACAACACCACTGGCATCCTCATCACGGCACCCCCCTCTTGTCATACGTGCAAGGCCTGCTCTTTGCCCAACACTCCGAGGGGCCATGTCATACCTTAATCCAACATCACCCAACAGGACCTTGCAACCCCACTTTACAGATGAGGGGCTGGGGCTCGCTGCCTGGGCTCTTTCCATCCCACCCGCCCCGGATTCTGTTCCCTCCTCCCAGCTCCTGACATTGGGGCCCCTTGTTCCATTTGGAGGCAGCCAGCAGCCTCAGGAGAGCTGGGGACCCCTGCCCTTCCTCCCGGTGATTCATGTGCTGTCCAGGCCCTTGGAGAAGCCACCCCCCCACACCCCCCCGTGAGTATTACTAATGCGGGGTTGCCTTCATGTCTGGGAAAGAGGATGAATCATTTCCTGCTCTCCTCCCGGACTCGGGGTTGGATCTTCGGAGCAGCTGGAAGAGATCTGGGTTGATGGGGTCTCATTGTTGGGGCAGAGCCACAGAATAGCTGCCCCCTGGCCGCCCCGAGGCCTGAACCCAAAGCCAAGTCTGGACCAGAGGCTTAGTGTCCAGTCCTGGTCCTCCAGGTCCTCGCTCTGTGGCTCACTCTGCCTTTCCTGGAGGATCACGGTGTCTACAGGGCAGGGGTGGAGGAGGCCTGCAGAGCCTGGTTCTCACCCTGCTGAGCCCTGCTGGTGCTCACCTCCCTGAGCCTGTGCTGGTCACACGCAGATTCATGTCTGTGTCCTCACCCCGTGTGGGCTCCTCAAGAGCAGGGCCCTCAAGGTCTCAGTGGGCCTCCCCAGAGCTAGCTCAGGGCCTGGTGCTTTTCAGAGCACCACCCAGCTCCTACTCCCCCCCCCTCCCCCCCCACACACACCCTTAGTCCTTCTTCACCCACAGGGGCCTCCTAGAGGCCACTCTTAAGCTGGTTGACCTGCCTCTGACTAGAGCAGGAGGGAGCAGGGTACACAAGCAGCTACCAATCCAAGTTGAACCAGGTGGGTTCTCTCTCCCAGAAATCGGGTTGGACTGAGGGCATCTGGCCCCGTCTCACTGTTCTCTCCCATGGGGATGTATGTGCTCAGGAGCTGGGAGCGGCTACCAAGACTTCTGTTCCAGATTCTTCTCCAGAGTCTTGATGGATCAGCAAGAGGAGGGTCCTGGCTACTCCCTCACCTGTCCTTTCCGGGACCACCCTGCCTTCTCATCCTCAGGTTCTGGAGATGTCCTGCGCCATTACAGAGCCCCCTGGTCGGTAGGAGCTGATTCCTTCTACCCTCCACACCACTTGGTCCTGTGCCAGGCCACGCCCAGAGGCCACGCCCAGAGGCCACGCCCAGAGGCCACGCCCAGAGGCCACGCCCAGAGGCCACGCCCAGAGGCCACGCCCAGAGGCCTCGCAAGCATCATGGGAAGCTCTTCTTCTCACCCCTGTACTTCATTGTTTCACTTGGCCCCCTCTCCAGATCTCCCAAGGGGGCCTTTCCAGCCTCCCACTTCACAGGCAACAAAACTGACCCGAGTGAGCTCAGACCACTGGTCCAGGGTCATCAGAGCAGGATCAGATTTTTTCCACGGCCCTGGGAACAGCGTCACCGAACCTCTGGGGCCCCTCCCACCAGGGCCCACCCGCTGAGGCCGGGCAGAGCTCACCACGCCAGTGGAGAGCTGAGGGGCTGAGAGCTCAGTGAGTGCCCGGGACAGCCCTGCAGTGAGGCTTGGCGATGGCAACCCGAGGGGCGCGCTGCCCGTCACTCTCCGAACAGGACAGAGCGCCTAACGTTCGGCTCCTCATTCCAAGTCATTTGACTGATCCGAGGATAATTGCGATCTCAGAACCGTGCATTACTTCCACTCCGGGGCCACAAATGATTGTCTGGCGGCTGCGGCCCCTGCCCAGGGCAGTGACTTCAGTGACCTTCCATTTTTCTCTCCCGGATGGGCCAGTGGATTGTTTCCAGGGCCAGGGCTCCCGCTCAGACCTGACACCCCCTCTTTGGCCCTCCACTGCTGCCCTTAGGGGAGGGAGGCCCCTGCTTCCCAGGAGAGCTATTTATAAGGAGGGGCGCAGGGGCGCAGGGGCTCCCCACAGCCTGTTCTGCTGACATCATCAGAGAGTGGGCAGCAGCTAGCTCCACGGGTCCAGAGGTTGCCTGCAAAGTCAAGGGCAGAAGCAAAGGAGGGCCTTGGAGACCATCATCCCAGCCCCTTCGATAAACTGCCAAGGGAACGCTATTCTGGGGAGAGGGAGACACCAGCCCGGGGCCACACAGTGAGCTGTGACCTGGACAACGAGTCATGAAGAGGGTAGAGTTCCACAGCAACCTCAGACCGGACACTGTGTGGAGCTCGGGGACACGGCTACGCCACACAGGCCACTCCCTGCAGCACCCTCCTCCCTCTCCACCCCCAGCAAGTTGCCTGCCCAGCTCTCTCCACCTCCCAACCTGGCACCTCCCACACCTCACCCAGTGCTGCTTCCTGCCTTGTCAAGGTCACCAGTAAATGGCATGTTGCCATGTTTTATGGCCATTTCCAGAACTGCTGGGAGGTATGTGACAGGAGGAGCCACGCCCCTCCTTCTGGAAACACTGTCTCTGTGACAGCGCCTGCCATGGCCCTGGCTCACCTCCGGTCTCAGGCCGGCGTTCCCTGGTTCCTGGGTTGGGAGACTTGCTCTTCCCTGTGCCAAGTTCATCCATTGCAGAGGCTATTTTTAACAGCTCAGTGAAGTCAATGACACATGATAAACGGAACATATTTAAGGTGACATATTCAAAAGAGATCATTAAAGTGACAATTTGAAAAGCTTTGACATGTGTATACATTCATGGAACCATCACCACAGTCAAGATAATGAAAATATTCATCATCTCCCCCCATTTTCCTCCTGCTCTTTGGTCATCTCCCCTGAAAGTCCCTCTCCTCTCCCCAGGCAACCGCCGGTCTGCGTCCTGTCACCACAGGTTAGCTTACATTTTCTGGAAGGAATGTTCTGTCAATGGAACTAAACAGGATGCCTTCTTTCTGCCTGCTTTCTTTCACTCAGCACATCTTCTTTTAGATTCACTTATCGTGTGTATCAAGAGTTTATTCGTTTTTATAACGAATTTTAATAAGAAGTACTCTACAATTTAATAAGAAGTACTCTACAATTTATCTGTCCATTTTCCTGTTGATAGACATTTGCGTTGTTTCGATTTGGGGATATTACACACCACTATGAACATTTCACATATAAGACGTATGTTTTCAGGTCCCTTGGGTAAATACCTAGGAAGGGAATGGCTGGGTTTTATGGTAAATGTAAATTTTACTTTTTTTTAAAAAACTGCCTAACTTGTTTTCCAAAATGGCTATATTTTACATTCCCACCAGCCGGGTGTGAGAGTTCCAATTCCTTCATATCCTCACCAACACTGGGAGTGGTCAGTCTTTCTAAATTCAGGGAAGCAGCATCGGGATCTGACTGTGCATTTTTGTTTGTTTGTCTGCTTTTTTTTAATTGTTGACACTATTACAGGTGCCCCCCATCCCCCAGCCTTTGCCCACCACCACTCAGATCCCAACCTCCCCTCTTTCTGACCCTCACCACACTGTTGTCTGTGTCCATAACTATGTATATATGTTCTTTGGCTAATCTCTTCACTTTCTTCATCCAGTCCACCCCATCCACCTCCTCTCTGACATCTGTCAGTCTGTTCCATGTGTCCATGCCTCTGGTTCTATTTTGTCAGTTTATTGCGTTCATTCGATTCCACACATAAGTGAGATCATATGCTATTTGTCTTTCTCTGACTGGCTAATTTTGCTTAGCATAATACTCTCCAAGCCCATCCATGCTGTCACAAAAGTAGTTTCTTTTTACAGCCAAGTAGTATTCCATTGTGTAAATGTACCACAACTTTTTTATCCACTCAGGTACTGATGGGCACTTGGGCTGTTATAGATCTTGGCTCTTGTAAATAACACAGTTATGAACATAAGGGTGGCTCTATTCTTGCTGGATTCTTAGAATATATTCCTACTTTGGGAGTCTTAGAATACATTCTGGGTAAAAAGGCAGTTCCATTTTTAATTTTGGAGGAAACTCCATACTGTTTTTCACAATGGCTGACGGGATTTAAATTTCTCTAATCACGAATGATATTGAGTATTCTTCATGTGTCCATTTGCATCTGTATATATTATTTGGTGAAGTTCTTTGTCCATATTCGTGGCACAACCCCCACTAGGTCATGATGCATTTTATGTTTTATATATTGTTGGATTTTATTTGCTAAAATAGAATTAATTTAGAATTTTTACATCTGTGTTCTTGAGGGCTATCGGTCTGTAGTTTTTCATTCTTGCAGCGTCTTTGTCAGGTTTTTGGATCAGGATGATTCTGGCCTCATAGAATGAGTTGGGAGGAATTATTTTTAGAATTGTAGCATTAGTGCTATTGCTGTAGAATTCAAATTATTTCTTTCTTAAATGTTTGGTAGGATTTACTAGGGAGGCTATCTGGCCCTGGAGTTTTCTTTATGGGAAGGTTTGAACTACAAATTCAATCTGATGAGACATGGGATATTCAGGTTATCTATATCTTCTTGCGTGAGCTTTGGTAGTTGGAGTCTTTCAAGGAATTTGACCATTTCATCTAAGTTGACAAATGTATTGTCATAATGTTGTTAATAATATCCCCTTATTATCCTATTAGTATCTGTAGAATAT
>NW_005881548.1:0-5724 GCF_000147115.1 Myotis lucifugus | reverse complement strand
ACTAGAGAAGTCAGATCTCAATGTCTGCTTAAAGGCTGGGTCAGGTTCAGTATCCAGCCCTGGCTCTTTTCTTTGCAGCACCAAAAGCAAAGTGCTACATATAGAGAATAAGGGCTCCCTAGACACCCACACAAGTGCTCCCCATTTCCCTAAGTGTCACCCCTCTTGACTCCTTTCCCTAAATGTCCACCCTGAGGAAGATGACAAAACCAACACAAAACCTCTGACCACTCAGCATCTTGTTCTGGGCAGATTCAGACTATGACCTTGGGGAGCAGAGTCCTCCTGAGTGTATCTGCCCACACCTTCACAGTGCCCATGTCTGGTGACCTGCATTGCAGCCTGGGGTACAGAAGACAGTGGACCCAGAAAAGCCTTGTTCTCCATTCTGACTTCATCCAGGAGAAGGAAGGAGCTACAATTAGCTCCTCAGGCCTAATGAATGCGTGAGGGAGCAGGGAGGAGGGGAGGCCTTCCATTACCTCAAAGACAAGCTCTCAGCCACCTGGCCATATAACAAACCCAGAGACTGAGATGGAGACCAGCTTTCTGTGCTGGACCATGTCAAGGGAGCCTCAGTGATCAGGGACCTCTTTAACACTTGGGAAGAGAATATCAACAGGAATCAACAGGACACTATATCCATAGACAAGAATAGCTCTATCCTTGGAGAATCCTAGCTCAGCAGTGACATGAGGTGACTATGCAAGAGACAAGGGGTGAGATGGGTGTGAGTCAGCACTTCCAGCAATGAGCCCCAGGAACAGAAGAAACTCTGCCACTCATCTCCTGAGTCCACAGAAACAAACTGCCCCGTATGCCACTCCACTGTGATGGGGTTAGAGGCTGGGGTGCTGCACATGGCGGTGTAGATACCTTCACACTAGGCAGTTATTACAAGATCACCAAGATCTGGAAGGTCCAGTCTATGTTCCTACTATAGGGGGTGAACATAAGACTGTCTGCATCCATGTACATGGTGATGTTTTTGAGAGGTGTGCATGTTACTAAAGGGTGGTCAACCAGAATCTCTCCTAAAATTGTTCCAACTTTGGTAGACACTCTAGAAACACACAACAGAGACAGGCAGTCACACACAAACACAGAAAAAAAGATAAGTTGTGTGATGATAAGAGAGATGCAAAAATTAGAAATGCAAAAAGAAACAGAGAGGTCAAGAGATGCAGGTAAATAGTGGCAGAGGTGTAGCTAGAAATAGAGACAGAAATGCAATGATAGAGCGAGAGACACAAGGATGCAGAGATAGAAAAAGATGCAGAGAGACACACTGAAAAAATATACAGGAACAAAGAGAGATACAGGAAAAGGGAGAGAGGTGCACTGAGTTATAATAGAAGAGGAGAGACAAAGACCTCACTGAATACCTGGACCCAGTCTCTTCTGAAATCAACTTGACCCCAGGCTTCATTGTAACATGAACAAACTAAACTTTCAATCATTTGGAACCAAGAATATTACTTTTATTGCTGGTTTTACTTTTCCAAAAATAAAAACTGACCTTGATCAATGTGACTTGCCAAGACATCTGAAACATCAGTTTGGTTCTTTGAGACCCCAGGGGCCACTGTACCTGGGCCCAGGTAATTCCTCCATGCTGACGTACACTCTACCCACCAGGCTGGAAGAGAGGCTGGCACAAGGCCACTGCACTGAACATCAATACCAAAGAATCAGGATGAAGGATGATTGAATTGTTCCCTCTGCCCACTTTTATTACAGCTCCCCAAGATGCTCTAGTCTCCCTCAAGGAGCAAAATATGTTCCTTTCATTCTGCAGTGGCTTCCTGCCTCCACCCAGTTAAGAAGGCTCGGGATACAGACAAAAGCTCTGGAGTTAGGTAACGGCTTTAATGTGCTTCTCTTGGACAGTGGGGGGGTGGAGGTAGGGAGAAAACAAAAAGAAAATGACTTGGGGCCTTAAGTAGACTCAGCTGGGAGCCCACAGGACAGACTCCAAGGTCACAGCCATGGCCTCAAGGGTGGGGGGCGGGGGGAGCACAGGAGATGACTGGCCAGGTCTGATCTCAGAGGGAGCAGGCTCACAGGTAGCTGGGAAATCTGCGCGAGGACAACAAGCAGGCATTTCAGAGGAAACACAGCAGATCCCAGTCAAAGTACACCCTCAGGAGTCAGCGCAGGAGCCCTGTAGAAGAGAGAGTGATCAGCACCTGGCACCTGGGGACGTACCCTGTGCCCTCCTCTCCAGGCCCTGCAGCATCAGGTAAAGCTGAGGTCTGGGCATAAGGTTGTCCCCTCCCCCAGAGTCTGTATCGGGGTGAAATCAGCTAAAGAGGACACGCACTTCAGCTCCACCCAGACATGCAGGAGGCGGGGGAACAGCTGTTATCCTTGGGGGATATGACCATTTCAATCTTTTAAGCAAATTTAATGATGACTAACCTTCCTTCCACCACTAGGACTCACTTATAAATGCCCACAGACAGGAGCCACCAGCATGTGGCACAGAGTGGGCATCATACCCGTGCCTACCACCCAAGACGTGGCTCTGACTCCACATTTCACAGGAAGATTCACCAAAGTTAAGCCCTGGTTCTGGATAACAAGCCCGGAGCTTCCTTTAGAAACTGGGTGAGCTTCTCTCCTAACCCTTGATCCCCTGGCAGGGAATAGCCATGAACCATGCCCTTTGTGACAGGGAACAGTCACCTCACACCCCCGCCCTCCCTCTTTTTTCTGTCCTCAAACCAGATCCCTCCCCCTCAATCCCACCCCATTAAATCAGAGCAGAGACAGTACCTGGGGCGGCGGCCCATGAGAACCTACAAAAGGACTTTACACAGAGAAAGGTCTCATCACACAGCCAGTCCCTCTCCCACCCACAGGAAATGACATAAGCAACTTAACTGAAAATCTATTTCCTCCCTACCCATCAGCCACAAAGCCTTACCTCTAAGCTACAATCTCCCAAATGAGTGGACCTGTCACTAGAAGGAAGGGAAACCAATGCGCTGACCTTCTTAAAGAAGCAGCTTTTGGAAAGGGGCCAGTGAGGCAGTGATGAGCTCTCAGCCCCAGGACACTCGCCACAGTCACGCCTGTGGCAGGGGCGGCCTTTCAACCAGTAAAATCCAGTCCAAAGCCTGGCCTAGCTGTCTGTCTCCCACCACCACCAGCCCGGCTGCCTGCCTTCCAGGTCAGGAGGAGAGTTACACCTACAAGCAGAGGCTCCCTCAACAGAGGGTCCTGGGCACAGCCCATCCTCCCGTTTCCCCAATTGCTTACCCTTCTGTTTCCTGTGACGGATGACAAGGCCCAGGCCCAGGAAGATCAGCCCCAGCACGAAGCCCCCGACGCCGCTCAGCATCTTGCTCTGGGCGGATCCAGACTGTGCCCCTGGGGAGCAGAGCCTGGGTGTCAGCTTCTGTCCCCAAACCCACAGGGGCCCTTTGGAAGCCTCCATCCCGAGCGGGGACCAGCCAATAAACCCTTGGACACCATGGGTGGGTGACAGGGGGAAGTGAATCCTGCTCCTTCACATGCATCTTTAGCCTTGGACCCCAAGCCCCGTCACCAGCTGCCACAGTCAGCCCTCAGAGCCCTCAGGATGGGTTCTGGCTGTGGTGTAGAGTGACCTCCCTAGTGTCTGAAAACACAATGAGATCTGATGCCTCTGCCATGGCACCAGTGGGCTCTAGTGTCCTATGATGTCCAGCTCAATAGTGACATCAGCGATAGGAATGTTATGGGATGGCCAGGGGCAGCTGTTTGCCCTCTGTCTGTGGGGCCCAGGATTCAGGATAGAAACTGCCCCTTACGCCACTCCACTGCGATGGGGCTCTGGAGGCTGGGGTGCTCCACGCGGCAGGTGTAGACGTCTCCTCGCTGGGGGGTCATTTCCAGCATCACCAGGATCTGGTAGGTCCAGTCCCCATTCCTAATCAGGGGGGTGGACACGACGCCGGCTGTCTCCTCCTGGTTGTTCCGGAACCAGCGGACTTTGATGTGGGCTGGATAGAAATCCGTCACCGAGCAGACCAGCATGTTGTGGTGGGCTAGGGCCTCTGTCTTGGCTGGGGAGATGGTCACTGTAGGCTCCACTGGGAGGGGAGGGGTGACAGAGAGGAAAATAGAGAGTGAGATGTGGGGCACAGGCAAGTCTCCCACGGAGATGGTCCTCCCTGAACCAGTGGGAACGATCCCTGGTTCCGAGCCCGGGATGAGGACCTGAGCTGGGCCACTTGATTAGCTCGAGTAAACATGTGAGTCAGCTAACTGTTCAGGGTCACAAGCTAACAGCAATCATTTTAAGAGAGTTATTCCATTGATACCAATTGATAAAAATGAAGCCCTTTAAATGTTTAAATTGCTGTTATACAGGCCATTATTCACAATGTAAATACAGATGATAAACCTGGACATCTTTTCCCTCCACCTACTGACTGTGACCATGGAGATTAGCTTAGTGATTCACACCAGGGCAGTGACCCTGTTTCCTGTTGGTCCCGCAGCTCCTCACAGTGGAGGAAAGTACCTCAGTTTGAGTCTCCTGGGGGACCATCAGCACTGGTCACGGCTCCATGAACAGTAACACGGACTGAGAATTAGGAACCTTACAGACAGTTCCATGTCCAACAGAGCAGGACAGCAGTGACCATCACATCCTTCCTCCGAAGCAATGCTCTCAAACAGGCTCTTCCCCACCATTGTCAGCGGGAAACACGGACAGGATTTAAGGGCAGGAGCACTTCTCAGGTGTCACCCATCAACAAACCCCTCTCAGCTGTTAGCCTAACCCAGCTCAGAAGCCATTCTGTGGCAAACTCCCATTAAATTGTATTATCTATAATAATAAAAGTATAATATGCTAATTAGACCAGACAGCCCAACAAACTTCCTGACAAAGCTGGGGCTGCGAGGACGAAGCCCCTCGCATGAATTTTGTGCATCGGGCCTCTAGCTAAATAATAAACTTCATGTCCATATCATCTATGCCATTTACTGATTTATTAGTCATTCATTCAACAAATATAAATTCTATAAGCATTAGCAATCTATATACATTTATCCTATCTAATAATAGACAAAGACTCAAATTGACCGTACCTTTGCTATGCCCACCATGGGCTAATCAGAGCAATATGCAAATTAACTGCCAACAAAGATGGCGGTTAATTTGCATACGTAGGGGTGAAGCAGAGGAGCGAAGACTAAAGGCAGCTCTGGCCAGAGCAGCGAGGGCTTGAAGGCGGCTCCGGCCAGAGCGAAGGCCTGGGTCCTGGGCACTGGAGGAAAACCGGTGCCGGCAGTCAGGGGAAGGGAAGGCCTATTGCATGAATCTTTTCGTGCAACAGGCCTCTAGTATATAGATAAAACCCTAATATGCAAATAGACCAAATGGCAGAACAACCAAACAACTGGTCTCTATGATGTATGCTGACCACCAGGGGCCGCATGTGGAACATGGTGGCATTGGCCATGGCGGGATGGTGGAGCAGGTGAGCCGGGGTGCCAGACCAAGGCTGTCAGTCACTGTCAGCAGGGAGAGCCTCTGGTGGTTACTGAAAATTCTTTGCTCCCATGCACCATGGTCCCACTGGGCACTCACACCTGCTGCTGGCACCAGAGCCACTGCTTGCACCCATTGCTGGTGCCCGGCACAGGCCCCGATCACTCGGTGCTGTCAGTAGGTGCGAGCAGAAGTCGTTCTGGCCCCAATCACCCCTCGGGGATTCTTCATCTCTC
>NW_005881547.1:0-5725 GCF_000147115.1 Myotis lucifugus | reverse complement strand
CCAGTTCATGGGCACATTTTCTATTTCCCCTATAGCTGCAGGCGACAGTGTTGCTGAACTTTCGCCGCTACATAACAAAAATCTCTTTTCACATAGTTTCCCATAAGATTTTCTTCAACTTCCTTTTTAAGACCTCACAGAGTTTCTGTAAAGTCCAAAAATTATATGAACAGCATATTCAAGACACTTTACTTCTTCGCTAACACTCTTCAGAATCTTTACAGCATTTCCAGTTTCCACCCACTGCTCAGTTCCATAGCTGTTCCCACATTTTAGGTTTTTGTTATGATGCTCCACTTCCAAGTAACAAAATCTTTATAATAGTTATTCCAAGTGGACATGTTTATTCTTAATTCCATATTGGGAAATGAAGGCTCAGGGTCATTTCTTGCTCAAGGTCATATAGCGAGTAGGTGAAAGAACCGTGACTCAAACATAAGAATAATCAACTCCAGTGTGCATCTCCACCCCTCCCCCCGTCACACACACAATTACGCTCTCTCTGAAGGAAAAAAAGGCAAATAGAATTTACAAACAATTTGTAATTTTGAAGTCTGGATGGAAATATCAACTCACACATTTCTAAGTAAATGTGAGGACATTTACAGAAAGCTTACAACAGGTCAAGCACAATTCTAGTCTTTCATATAACAGTCTTATCTCCTATTTAAGTTGTATTCTATTGTTCTGTATTTTCCAGTGCAGAGGCCCTGAGTCTAGAAATGGCCTCATTTTATAAATCATGAAACTAAGGAACACATGGTTGAGAAGCATTCGAATCAGGATTTACAAAACAGCACATGGTAGGTTTCCCATAGGGGGATTGCCATGATGGAATGAGGCCATGCCTGTAAAGCTTAGCAGTGCTTGGCCTGTTGCAAGCTTTCTGCACTTGTCCTCACGTTTACTTAGTACTCAGGAGATTTGTAGTCCTAGCTGGTTACCTCGGTTATTCAAGGCCCCGCTTCAGATCTTCACAACGAAGAAGGAAATGATCCATCCTGGATGTCACTAAGATTTGACAAGGCAAAAATGAAGTGAGTTACATGCCAAGCATTGAGCTCCTCAGCCGAAAGCTATTCCAGAAGGCTGGCCTCCTCTATCACCATCGCAGCGGGTATGAAAGAACCTCATTCTGAGTCTGTAATGCCCCTTTGGCTCCAGCCAGGAGCCCGCGCTTCATTAAAAACTGTGAGCTGTGCCAATTTGTCTGGGGCTTTATGAGGTAGATGAAAGGGGGCCACGGAAGAGACTATCGGTTCCACCTGGCTTGGCTTGGGTGTTTGCCCCCAGACTCGTGTGGTGAGGTGAGGGCACCAGCTCACCCACTTCGCTTCAGACTGGGCTGCCCTCAAGGGCCAGGGCATTGATCTTGCCCCCAAGGCTTGGCATGTGCCTCCAGCCGTATCCCCAGGCCTCTGGAGGTTCTGTAGTCGGCCTCACACTTTCACCGGTTTATTCCTGGTGGCAACTGGTCTCACAAGGTAGGAAAGTATGAATTTGGAGCTTTGCGGTCATTTTTATGTAACAATGTTTTAATACATAAGATGTTAGAGTCAAGCTTTCTATGCTTTCCAAACGGTGTCTGCATTTTGATTTTTAATGTGTTCCTGAACAAGGCTGTCTGCCAGCACAGGCCCAATCTGGTTAAGAAGGGCTCCTGTGCCTGGAAAGGGTCCCCTGAGAAAGCACTTCAAGTCATTTATCCAGTGCTGGCTGGGCTTGCTCTTGGCGTGGAGACTGTCAACTTTCCACCAGACCTGCCGCCTAGTAGAGCACATCCTCTCCGAGAGGGCGAGAGAGCCAAGGGGAGAGCAGGTTGCAGGAACGACAGCTATAAAGCAGATGTTATTAGTGGGCACTGGGTGAGGTTGGGAGGCTGAGTACAGTAGCTTTATTTCAGCCTCCACGGTGGGCCACAGGACTGTGGTCTAGAGAGAAAGCTGCTCCCATTTGGCCGGGCCTGGCATCCTGAGAATCCCCAGGCGAAGAAACACTTCTCTGCCTGGTGTGTAAATTCAGAGCTCGGGTCTGGAAGGAGTGAGATGGATGAAATGTAACATTTGGGGGCACAGCCTTGAAAGCTGTCAGAAAGCCCTCCCCTCTCCCCCCCTTCCCCTGGGTTGAGAACTAGGAGCAAGGAGTTTAAATGTCTCATGACCACATAGTTTTCCTTTGGTTCTGATTCTTCTTTTTATTGTTATTGATTTCAGAGAGGAAGGAAGAGGAGAGATAGAAACATCCATGATGAGAGAGAAGGATCGATTGGTTGCCACACGCACACCCCCTATTGCCATGTGCCCTGACCAGGAATTGAACCATGACCTCCTTGTTCCTAGGTCAACGCTCAACCACTGAGCCACACCGGGCAGCCTTGTTTTGATTATTCTTAAAGTAATAAGCCCGATTAACGACAACAGCACAAAGACAAGAGAAAATCAGAATTGGTGGAAACTGGTTTTCTATCACTAGGTGAGGCTCAGTTGTGTGATTTATACATGCTGCTGGGTCCGCTGACAAGGAGCTTATTTGTAATGTAAGATGAGGATATATGCCCCTCCTCTGACATGTGGGACTCTAGGTCTTCTCCTGTCACTCTGATGTTTTCATTCTGAAAGGGCATCTGGTCCCCGCAACACCCCTTTGGGGTCTAGAGAAACTCTCTTGGCATATGGTGACAGAATTGCACTACTCACCAAATAACACTTGCCTGCTAGCAGTGTTTGGACTTCTTTTTTTCTCCCAGAGAATTGAAATAAGGAAAATTCTTTGACTCTGAATTTGACCAGCTGTAGACAAGATTACTCCACATCACCAGGAGGTCTGTACTTCTGAGAACTTTCTGACCAACTCCTTGGGTTAAAGGCCTTTTCTGAGACTTCACCTTGCCATGGTCTCCCTCCTACCCCTCTTATTCACATATTCCTTAGGAAGATTCTAGTACAATGCTCTGAAGCTTATTTGTAGTATTGAAAATAATGAAATATGCAAAGACCAAATTTATCTCAATGAATTGTGTTTGAGCAAATCACACACAAATTACATGATGGTGTATGTATAATGAACAACAAATTGGATGATCCCCAGAGAAATTTATGCTCAGTGTTGCATAGAATATACCACAGATGAATTTGTCTGTTGTGCAAAATCCCCTTTCCAAAAAATTAATTATATTTGTAATTTTTTGTGCCTCTTTTGACCTTATGAAAACCGATACCAGTACCTAAGGCTCCTTTTTGTCTTTAAGGCCAGTCCACAGAAGTGAATTCTATGTAGTGGTGTAGCTAATTAGGCTGAACTGGGTGTTTAATCTGGAGAGGGTTAAAAGGAAATATTTCCCACTTTCCATACCTTCTCAAGGAGAGGTGCAGCTGTTGTGTGCCAAAGCCTAAACGTATAAAACAGGAAGCACCGCGACAGACTAGGCACATCCATCAGCAGTAGTTTTAACCTCCCAAGCTTCAAGTGTGTAGTGTCAATTAATGCATCCCTCTGTGCATTCATTCATTCTGCTGTCCTTCTCTTTCTACTCGGTGTTGTCAGTGCTCAAAGTGGTTTCTATTTCCTGTTGTGCTTTGTGAAGAAACCTCATTAACTGCAGGTTTTGTTGGTTGAAAGTTGGGAGTGGGCAGTTGACTAGATTAGCCTAGTACAAATAGGGTTAGTGTAGAGAGCAGCAATGAATTAAGCAAGTTAAAGTTAGGCCCAGGAAAAGCCCTGGGAGCCGGGAGAGATGGTCTTTGGTTGCTTTATTCCTCCTTTCTGCCTTGTTTCTCACATTGAGTATACAGTTCTATGCTCTTTCTCTGTCCTGCCATTGCCTGGAACATGTGATTGAATAATAGGGATTGAATGTGCCTTCCTCCCCAGGGGCTTCAAAGGTAGAAAGAGTTTTTAGTACAAAGAACAGTGCTTAACTCCAGAAGTGAATGTCTAACGACTTTGATTCTTGTGGTATTTGATGAACATAGGTCATTCGAAGGGCAGACCTTTGCAGCAACCCCGAGAATCCACTAGGGAATTTTCCACTTGGCTCACTCGTATACGAGCCTCCACAAAGAGCTTCATCTGCTTATTTCACCATGGGACAGAAATGTGGAGAAGAGACTGACAAGTCCCCCCACTATTTTGCATGGAAGAGATTGAGGAATAGAAAGTTTAAAGAGACCTCAAGAGGAAAGACTAGAAACTATCGCTAGTTTTTAAGCGAATCTCTTTCTATCTCAACATATGCTTGGTAATTTCCAGATATATTTACTGACTCTCTTTTAGTGATATGCTGACAAATTAATATTGAATGATCACTGGCAACAAACATCACATCTCTATACTCCCACTCTGGTTATAAGAATTTTGAATTACTGCTTTCCCTAAGTAATTATGATCAGGTAATAACCACATATTTCATTCTCCAGAATGCATATTTATTCTGAGGATTTCCGATTATATTAGACTAGAGGCCCGGTGCACAAAATTTGTGCATGGGTAGGGTTCCTAGGCCTGGCTGGAGATCAGGGCTGATCTGTGGGGCAACCAGCGGGGTGATCGGGGGGCACCAGCTGGTACCTGCCTTGGCGCCACCCACTCACTGGCCCCACCTCCTGCTGCCACTGGTCGGGACCTGCGCCCTGGTGGTCAGTACCTGTCATAACGACTGGTCATTCCATTGTTTGGTCAATTTGCATATTAGGCTTTTATTATATAGGACTAGAGGCCCGGTGCACAAAAATTTGTGCACTCGGGGGGGAGAGGGGGTCCCTCAGCCCGGCCTGTGCCCTCTTGCAGTCTGGGACCCCTCAGGAGATAATGACCTGCTGGCTTAGGCCTGCTCCTGGGTGGCAGAGGGCAGGCCCAATCCCTAGGTGCAGCCCCTGGTTGGGCTCAGAGCAGGGCCAATTGGGGAGTTGGGGCACTGCCCCCTGTCATGCACATAGCAGGGCCCATCAGGGGTGTTGGGGCTCCGTACCCTGTCACGCACAGAGCAGGGCTGATCAGGGGGTTGGGGCGCTGCCCCCTGTCATGCACAGAGCAGGGCCAATCAGGGGGTTGAGGAGCTCCCCCCTGTCACGCACAGAGCAGGGCCGATCAGGGGGTTGGGGAGCTCCCCCCTGTCACGCACAGGGCCGCAGGGCAGTCAGGGGGTTGGGGCGCCGCCACTGTCACACTCAGGGCAGGCCCGATGGGGGGGGGGGTTGGGGCACTGCCCCCTGTCACACACAGAGCCGCAGGGCAATCAGGGGGTTTGGGCGCTGCCCCCTGTCACGCTGATCTGGGTGCCGGGAGGCCTCGCGGCTCCGCTGATCCCGGTGCTGGGAGGCATATTACCCTTTTACTATATAGGATAGAGGCCTGGTGCACGGGTGGGGGCCGGCTGGTTTGCCCTGAAGGGTGTCCTGGATCAGGGTGGGGGTCCCCACTGGGGTGCCTGGCCAGCCTGGGTGAGGGGATGATGGCTGTTTGCATATGGTCACACCCCCTTCAGGGTGGGGGTCCCTACTGGGGTGCCTGGCCAGTCTGGGTGAGGGGCTGAGGGCCGTTTTCAGGCTGGCGAATGACTGAAGCTCCCAACTGCTCTTTTTTTCTTTTTCTTTTTATTCTGGGCTAGCTTTAGCTCTGAGGCTCGACTTCAGCTCTGAGGCCTTGGCTGCTGAAAGCAGGTATCTGGCCTTTGTTTACCTTCTGTATTTGAAACAATGTTGCGGTCCTGCTGGCTGAAGCCTGGCTG
>NW_005881546.1:0-5725 GCF_000147115.1 Myotis lucifugus | reverse complement strand
TTTGGTGCATTGACACAATGGAGTACTACTTGGCTGTGTATAGAAGGGAATCTTAACTATTCGTGAAAGAGTGGATGGACCTGGACAGCATTATGGTAAGTGAAATCAGCCAGTCAGAGACAGACTAATACCATATGTTTTTACATAAGTGTGGAATCTAATGAGGAAAATAAATTAACAAAGAAAAAAGAAACAGAATCATAGGAAGAAAACAGACTGACAGTGGTGAGAGGGGAAAGCGTTTGGTCTGGATCAGAGGGTGAAGGGATTAAGGAAGATAAACAACAACTCATAGACACAGACGTCACTATAGTGATTACAGGAACGAAAGGGGGTGGCGGAGGTGGAAGAGGGTAAAGGGGGTCAAATGGTGATGGAAGGAGACTTGACTGGGGGAGGTAAGCACGCAGTAGAATATACAAATGATGGGTTATAGACTTGTACACCTGATGCCTAAGGACTTTATTAACCAATGTCAACCCAATAGATTCAATTAAAACGGGAAGAACATTGTGACACAAGCTACAATGTGGATGGACCTTGAAGACAAGTTCAGTGCAAAAGCCAGTCAAAAGAAGACAACTACTGTGTGTTTCCACTCTCATGAGGTCCCCAGGGCCTTCGGAGTCAGAGATGGAAGGCAAGATGGAGGTTCCAGTGGTGGTGGGGTTGGGGTGCGGGATGCAGTGTTGTTTACTGGGGGCAGAGTTTCAGTTGGAGAAGATGGGAAAAGGGGTGGATATGGTGGTGGTGTGGCTGGCACAACAGTATGAATGTCCTTAACACCACTGCACTGTGCACTGGAAAACAGTGGAAATGGTAAATTTCACTGTGATAAAACTATGCACAAAAGAGAAAGAAAAAGAATCCCAGGTCTTAAAACAGAACCATGGTGGGACGTGCTCAGGCTTCCTGAAATTCCACTCCCAGGAGGCCTCTGGACACATAGTGATGAGAAGAGCCTGGGGTGGGAGGTTTGTTGAGAAACCCTGAGCAAGCCTTGGTTCCCTCCTGCCCACCCCACAGGCCTGTTAAGAGAAGCCAGGATTCTGCGTGGGGGTCACCAGTGTGTGCAGTTGTAAAAAGGCGCACAGCAAGCCAGCCCAGCAGCCCGCCTGATGCACAACCCTTGCTACTGAGGATGGAACCCCCCATGGCAACCCCACCTGCCAGCGGTGCCGCCCAGCTGCCCTTGGAGGAGACCGATGAGAAGTGCCAATGGCTTAAAATGGGCCTCTTTTAATGTTTCCATTAGTAAAGATTTTAACCCCAAATAATTGATTCCATGTGATGATTGTTCCACCATAGAAAATTATGGAATTTACTTTCTAAAATACTGACTCACAGGACTTTGTTTGTGATGTCCACTAGGGGACATGTGTTAGAATTGGATGGTATCGTGGTTCAAGGCTGACCTGTCTGGCTGTGACTTTTACTTCATCTGAAGAGGAGACCAAAGTTTGACATTTGAGACCTTGAGGTTATAATGAAAGAACACCCTTCCCTGGCTCACACACTGACACACACACGCATTCATATACACCCATTCACAATCATTCATACACATTGACATTCCCACAACCACACACACATGCACACACATACCTTCATACATGCATACATACACACTCACACATCAGTCACACAATTCATACATTCACACACACATTCATACAACACCTATAAACAATCATACACATTGACATTCCAAAGCCCCCACACATGTACACACACATACTCACTGTTACACATGCTTAAACACACAGTGACATTCAGTCACACACAGTAACATCCATATTCACACACACCTTCATACATGCTTACACACACACACACACACACACACACACACACACACGGGCAGGAATAAGAAAGAGAGAGAGAGAGGCAGAGAGAGAGAGAGAGAGGTGGGGAAGTCTTTGCCTCCTGCAGAAACTCAGAATAACAGAATTTGCGGGGGAGAGAGCGGGGCTTTCTGGCAGGTTCCACTGCACTTAGAGAGCATGGAACATTTAACCAGGGCTGGGAAGCCTTCAGCTCCTCGGAGGTTGCTCGCCTCTGCTCCCCTCTGCCACATCCCTACTCCATGCAGTAGTCACTGTGAGTGAAACCATGACTGGGCTATGGGGATAAGACAAGCCAGGCAAAGTGACCTCAAATGAAAGAGAAATATCTCCACCCTCACAGATGTGTCTGGGAAGCCAGCCCACCTCTGACAACACACAGGTCTCACTCAGGAACATTTTAGCCTTATTAAAAATGTCACTATTTAGATACCTGAAATCTACAATTAATTTGCCAGTAATGTAATTTTTAAAAAATACAGAATTCTTGCCCTAACAGGTTTGGCTCAGTGGATAGAGTGTCAGCCTGTGGACTCAAGGGTCCCAGGTTCGATTGCGGTCAAGGGCATGGACTTTGGTTTCATGCACATCCCCAGTGGGGGGTGTGCAGGAGACAGCTGATTGATGTTTCTCTCTCATCGATGTTTCTAGCTCTCTATCCCTCTCCCTTCTTCTTGGTAAAAAAATCAATAACATATATTTTAAAAAATATAGAATTCTTAGAGTTGATTTTTAAATGAACCCTAAAGCATTGTAGACTTTCTAATTTTAAAAAGTAGTTCCTCTAAGAAAATAAGTTAATAGAATTATTCTAGTGTATAAAACTGGGTAAACTATGAAATCAGATCTAAACGCAAGATCCAATATCTAATTTAAGAAACCGTGTAAGAAACCTTAAAAAAAAAAAAGCACAATAGAATTTAAGAATTGTGGTTTTGACTTTGAAGAGAAAATTAACTCAAGTTGCTCCATTAGAGATTTCAATTTTGTTTGTCACATCTTAGATGGATGTTAGCTGAACCCAGTGTGGTAATCACTTCACAATGAATGCAAATCAAACCATCATGCTGTCTGCCTTAAACTTATACAGTAGTGTATGTCCATTATTCCTGAAAACAACTGGAAAAAAATAAATGCCTTAAGAAATGGAAAAAGTGGTTTTATAGGTAGAAAAATGCATACAGCATAACTAAAATGTTGTAATGTAACTCGCAAATCACACAAAGACACCTCAAGAAGTAAAATTAAAGAGTCACATTTGCCGAAACCGGTTTGGCTCAGTGGATAGAGCATCGACCTTCGGACTGATGGGTAGGTCCCAGATTCGATTCCAGTCAAGGGCATGTACCTTGGTTATGGGCACAAACCCAGTAGGAGGTGTGCAGGAGGCAATTGATTGATGTTTCTCCCTCATCGATGTTTCTAACTATCCCTCTTCCTTCCTCTCTGTAAAAAAAATCAATATAGTATATTTTTTAAAAAGATGCTCTTCATTCTAAAATTTTGCTTGGCTTTTTAAAAATATGTTCTTATTGAATTTTAGAGAAGTAAGGAGAGAGATAGATAGAAACATTGATGAGATGATGAGAGAAACATCATCAATTGGCTGCCTCCTGCATGCCCCCTACTGCGGATTGAGCCCACAAAAGGACAAGTGACCTCTTGGTTCATGGGTTGACACTCAATCACTGAGCCACCTGGACTGGGCAACTTTTGCTTGGCTTTTAATCTTGCATGCTAACATTGAGCTAAGGAAGCCAATGAGAAAACAACAATGTAGCTAATGCCTACATTGCACAGACCTTTGCTAGGCCCTCCACCCAAGTTATCTATCTTATCAATTCTTAGTTATCCTCAGCCTTTCTTTTTCATATGGAACTTCAATAGATCTATAGCATTCTGCTCAGTCATTTTAGGCCTGGGGTGCAATTTTGCGCTCATGACTCTTCAAAGATAAGGAGTCTTAATTCTGACCCAGACCCAGTACCTGAGTAAGCTACTCTTACCCACTGACAGATGCTGCTAACATGGCCTGCCTGCCTGCATCTCTGAATATTGCAGCTTGTAGCTGTGTTCCATCTGCCACCTATTTGGACTTCTCTGAGGCCACCTGCTTGACTGGCCTCCCACCAGTTGCCTAATAACACTCTACTTGCTGGAACCCCTGTTCCACCTGCCTCCCATCAGCAGCAGCTGAGGTTGAACCCCCAACACCAATCCCACCACAGCAGACAAGTCTAGTTCCAAGTCCAAAGATCTACCAGCCTGCTGATAACCGGATCGGTGAGCCGAAGGTTTTTCCCATGGTTGTGTCACGATGCTGAAAAATGAGCTCTGTAGATCAGAAGATTTAAGCAAAACTGTGGAAAATTTATTACAAGGAGATTCAGACTCCCCGCACGGAAAGGGGTTAGGGGGAGCAACAATGGGCTGCCTGGTGAAGCCTTGTAGTCCAGGCTTATATATTTGCTATAAGCCTGCTTTTATATCTATTTGTGTTGTCATCTGATTGATTCTCTCAATTGTTCTTGCCCAGAAACGAACCTGAACTCTCCCTGCTTCTATTTGTTCTTTCTCTGTTTCTATGCTGAACTCTCTTTGTTTCTACTAGTATGTGTCAGCACACCTTATTGTTGCAGGCCCTCTCTTGGTTTCTCACGCCTCCCACTTTAAGTCCACAAACATTTTATTATTTCTGCTTGGTTGGTTTCTGTGATTAGGCTGCTCAAACTGCCATGTCTGCCCCTGCCTATATTCCACCTGCCTTTGTTTTCTGCTGGACCCCTGCCCTGTATGTTTATATCAAGCTAACTTTTCTCGCTACGATGCCCACTACTGTAACCCTGCCATAATTGAGTGTAACACCTCAAGGATTCTATGGCATACATTTATGATATTACATTTTTTATTGTTTAGCTGTTAAAGTTTCTTCAAATTTAGTTATTTGGAAAAAGTAAGCAGCTGAAATTTGAGTGTATTTTTTGAAGATTAAGGACTGATATGAGAAAAATATTGGACTGATTTAATATTGTCTTTTGATCAGCTCCACACTGGAGAATGGAGGTGATGCCAGATTGTGAAAAACGATAAAGCCAATTACTTGTCTGTTCCTCAGTGTGACCTAGTGCCCATGACTGTGCAATTGGCAATCTGAAATCTGTAGGGCAGGGCTTGATGCTGCAGTCTTGAGGAGAAACATTTTCCTCCATGGGAAATCTCAGTTTTTGCTCTTAAGACCTTCAACTTGAACTCCCTCTCTCTGAGCTCCAGCGGTGGGGCAGCAGCTTGAGAGGTGCCAGGAACATACGGGGAGAAACAGAATTGTCCGGCTTCAGGACGAGAGCTGGAGGGGCAGCTTACCCCAGACAAAAGTGCTGGCAGAGGCATTGCTCCTTTGCTGAGCCCTCCTCACACAGAGCCAGGAGGTGGGCGCCATATCTGAGTCTCCATCCCATGTTTTTATTTTTTACTTTATTTTATTTTTTAATGTTTTTATTGATTTCAGAGAAGAAGGGAGAGGGGGAGAGAGATAGAAACATCAATGATGAAAGACAATCATCAATCAGCTGCCTCCTGCATGCCCTACCATGGGGATCAAGTCCTAAACCTGGACACATGCCCTGAGCAGGAATTGAACCATGACCTGCTGGTTCATAGGTCAACGCTCAACCACTTAGGCACACCGGTTGGGCTCCATGTTTTGATTTTTAATAAATAACATAAAATTAACCATTTTAACCATTTTAAAAAATCCTCACTCCTATTTTTTCCATTTGTGGATGAAAGGGGCCACATGCTGACCTGACTAGCTCAGGGGAGGCCTGCACAGCGGTCTTGCAAACTCAGAGACCTAAAGTAACCACAAAAGATGGTCTGAAATT
>NW_005881545.1:0-5725 GCF_000147115.1 Myotis lucifugus | reverse complement strand
TGCACTGAGTCTTCCTGACAAAGATCAACAACCTCCGCCCACCAAATCCCGAGGACCTGTGCCATCGGCCTGATGCCTAGGTCCGCACTGATCAGTCTCAGATACCACATCCTGCTGGAACTCCAGGTGTTTCTTCTCCTCACTTTCTGGCCTTTCCTCTTCCTTGTCTCCCAAGGTTCCCTCCTTGGCCCACAGCAAGGCCAGACTCCCCGGGTGTTGTGTCACAACCAGCCACAGGCTGACAAGTCCAAACACAGAGGGTGGCTCAGGGTCTCTAGGAGAGGCTGAAAGACTGGTTTTGAGTCCCCAGCTCTGTCATTATGAGCTGTGATCTGGGGTCAGTGATTCAGCCTAAACCCCAATATCTTCATCTAAAACAGTGGTTCTCAACCTTCCTAATGCCACGACCCTTTAATACAGTTCCTCATGTTGTGGTGACCCCCAATTTCATTGTTACAAATTGAACATAATTAAAGCATAGTGATTAGTCACAAAAACAATATGTAATTATATATGTGTTTTCCGATGGTCTTAGGCGACCCCTGTGAAAGGGTCGTTCGACCCCCAAAGGGTTCACGACCCACAGGTTGAGAACCACTGATCTAAAAGATGGGGATAGTAGTTCCCACTCCCAAACACTCTAGTACACAACAGAATGTGCACAAAGGTCTAGAGTAGAGCATCGCTGTCCAATAGAACTTCCTGTGATGATGGCACGTTCCACATCTGTGCTACCCAATACGGAAGCCACTAGCTACATGTGACTGCAGAAATGTGGTTAGTGTGACTGAAGTATTAAATTATCAACCTTATCAATGTTAATTAAATAAATGGGGGGGGCAATATTTGCTCTATCCAGGCCTTCAACTGACTGGATGAGGCCACCCACATAAGAGAAGGGACTTTGTTTCACTCAGAGTCCACCAACTTAGATGTTAATTTCATCCAAAAGCACCCTCACAGAAACACCCAGAAGAGTGCTTGGCCAAAAAATAAACATTACTGAGGGTAAGCGACTGCACCATGGTCACTGAGATGAATAGAGTTGGGGAGGCCAAGATTAGCTTTAAAAATAGAAGAACATAATTTCCTCCGTTACTAAAAGTATTTTAAAACGTAAGTAGCAAATTTTGATAAAAGCCTTTTATCTGGCATGAGAATAGGCAGCACTACCTATTATTAGTATCTGTAATTATAACAATATAATACAACGTTAACATTTACTGAGTTATTAAGGACTATGCTCTGTGCTATCTGCTTTACATAGAGTATCACGTCCAATTATCACAGCACACCCATGACATTACTGTGTATTTTTGCAACTACTTTTGGTTATATTTTCAAAGAAATAAAACTTTGCATAGTATGCATGTATAACCAGACTCAAGGATATATTTGGATTAGCATTTTTTTCTGTCTTAAAATCACAACAATGACATTAGGCACCAATCAATATCTGGGAATACATCACTCTGACACAGTACTCTGAGGGCGCTGGCGTCAGCATCGACTATGAAAGGTAGACATAGGCATCAGCTTTTTGGAATCTTCTCTCATTCCAGGCCATTCCTCAGCCATTCCAAAATAAACCAAAGCTGCATATTTGCTAATCTGAATTTATTCCATTATTTTAGACAGCATGGTCACTACCAAAGTCCACAAACCCTTATCTACATTTTGGATACCAAAAGGTCTGAAAGCTGAAAGGTTGTTTTTGTAATTTATTTAACAGCAAAACATTACCTAAACTGATATGAAGCTATATATAGTTCTTTTTTAAACCCCCAGCTAGTGAGAATATCCACATGTTTTATTTCAGAAATATTAATGTATTTTCTTGCAGGATGCTGCCCAGACCCTACTAGGAATGCCGTGTCCTGTAGGGTGCAGGCATAATCTAGAAATCTGCAAAGTGTCAATTCCTGCACATGTTTGGCCACAAGGGTCTTATAGAAAGCATTAAGGACCTACATATCCCCACTTTACAAGTGAGGTCACCAAGGTTCAAAAAGAACCCAAATAAAGCTCATTAGATGTCAACACCAGGACAGGGGTTCCTGACCACCACGCCCTTCCACAGGCAATTGCAGAGTGAGCCGCCAGCCCGCCAGAGCACTGGAAACCCCTGCATCTGTTCTGTGGGCCAGGGGTTATTAGTAGCACCTCGTAGACTCGGGTCTCTCTGCACACACTCCAGTCAACAAATGATTTGCTGAAATACATGTGGTCTTACCAAAAACAAATGCAGAACTCTCGTAAGACCCCTTTACTGATACTGGCTGGGTGGGGGGGCACAAAATTTCTCCCAAATGCAGTGAAGGGAAGGTGGGAGGAACATATTTGGAGTTTCATTTTCCCCCAAGAGCTTCTGAATACATGGGATTTAAAAAATCACTGCTAATTCAGCACCTGTCCCCTGACTTCGTCTTCTGAAGGTCTTTCCCTCCTGTCCACCTAACCAGAATGCAGGTGCCATCCAGAGTGCAGCACAGCTCACCTGACTACTGGGCCATCACCCACTCACGTGCATCCAAGAGCAGAAAGAGCCCAGGATGAGTGTGAGCCTTTGACGGGGAGCAGTGAAAAGGAAAGGCCAACCCTGTCCTCGGGTCCACGGAACACAGGCTGGAAGCGGGGAAAGACACAAAGAGGGTCAGAGGCCAGTCCGGCAAGAGAATGGAGAGAGAGGAAGAGAACCCAGAGCAAACCAAGAGAACCCAGCTGCTGACATTTTAGGGCGCCCATCGGCAACGAGCTGTGACTCAAGGACAGCGTGTCTAGGCACGGATGAAGCAGTCTCCCAGCGTGGTGGCTGTTACACCGCTACCGCAGCATCGTTCACTAGTTCTGGAGGCTCTTCCCTTCTTACTCATTTCCTCGGTTGTAAATGCTTCCAATTAGTAACTAGTCAGTGGCTCTAGACCAGTGATGGCGAACCTATAACACGTGTGTCAGAGGTGACACACGAACTCATTTTTTTGGTTGACTTTTCTTTGTTAAATGGCATTTAAATATATAAAATAAATATCAAAAATATAAATCTTTGTTTTACTATGGTTGCAAATATCAAAAAATTTCTATATGTGACACGGCACCAGAGTTAAGTTAGGGTTTTTCAAAATGCTGACACGCCGAGCTCAAAAGGTTCGCCATCACTGCTCTAGACCCTCAGTGTCAAAACCGGAGCAGGCACCAGGGTCACCTGCAGGCTTGTTAAAACACAGGCTACCGGGCCCATGCACGTTTCTGATTCCCAGGTCGTAGGCTGGGCTAGAGTCTGCATTTCTAACGAGCTGCCTGATGGTGCTGCTGCTCTAGAAAAATGCTGAGCAGTGGAATTATGTGACTCATATTTGAAATTTTAGATTTTCTGGCAGCCACCTTTTCAAAAGGTAAAATCCAACAAGTGAAAATAATTTAAATAAATGTATTTTATTTCACCCAATATATTCAAAATGTTATTTCCACATATCAATCCTATATAATAAAAGGGTAATATGCAAATTGACCCTAATAGCAGAACGACTGGGAATGACTGGTCACTATGACACACACTGACCACCAGGGGGCAGACGCTCAATGCAGGAGCTACCCCCTGGTGGTCAGTGCACTCCCACAGGGGGAGCTCTGCTTAGCCACAAGCCAGGCTGACAGCTGCCAGCACAGCGGTGGTGGCGGGAGCCTCCCCCACCTCCTCAGCAGCGCTAAGGATGTCCAACTGCAGCTTAGACCTGCTCCCTGCTGGCAAGTGGATATCCCCCGAGGGCTCCCAGGCTGCTAGAAGAATGTCTGACTGCCAGCTTAGACCCAATTCCCCAGGGAGCGGGCCTAAGCCAGCAGGTGGACATCCCCCAAGGGGTCCCAGACTGCGAGAGGGCACAGGCCGGGCTGAGGGACCCCCTGAGTGCACAAATTTTTGTGCACCGGGCCTCTAGTATAAAATAACTAATGAGGTATTTGACATGTTTCTCATACTTGGTCTTCAAAATCTGGCATGCTCTTTACATTTATAGCAAATCTCAGTGTGGATGAGCCGCCCTTAAAGTACTTTGTGGCCATGCATGGTTTCTGAATACATTGGAAGCACAGTGACAAAAGACGGCCACTGCCTGGGAATAGCAATGTGTGTGGAGCGGGATTGTTTGAGCTCAGTGACAGTCACCTGACAATGAGGCATCATGTAGAGCTGGAGTGGTGGTCCTACCAGGGCTCTATGTGACCTCACTGGATCTCCTCGGAACACTCATCCCAAAGAACACGAGATGGAGCCCCGGATCTCATTCAGTGTGAGACAGGAGGGGACCTCGTGAAGTCTGCAACCAGAGTGCTATCTAGTGCAGCCCATGGCTCTGCCCAGGTCCTGGGGAGAGGACTATTATGGACAGAATAAGTGAGCGCTAATAGAGGAACTTCACTAAACATAGCACCAGGAGCTCAAGGAGGCCGACTAGGTAACCTGCGCCGAGAGAGGCCCAGTCTGCTGGCTGCTTCCACCTCAGGTCCCAATGCAGAGAAAATGAAGGGGGCCGTCCTATCCTGGATGTCTTCTAACCAGCAGTTCTAGACCCAGATCAGACACCGTGCTTCAGTGGCAGGACTCCCCATGGCAGCCACAGGGCCAGGACCCCAGCAGCAGGAAAGTCCCCAGGACTCTACAGTTCATGAGACCCTTCTTGCAAAGGAGGCAGGGATGGAGAGGGTTTGAGTAGGACCAGGCATTCTAGAGAATGGAAAAGAACAAGTCTACCAGCAGATACTGACTGCTGGGTCCATTCACAGACTCGGGTCTCTCTGCACACACTCCAGTCAATGAGAAGCACTCCCAGCAAAGCACACAGACTACAGCACGTTTGCCTTTGGTGGCCAGGACCCTGTGTGAACAAGAAGTGAAAGCGATGTGCACAGATGTGGGTCCTGCCCTGGCCACTGCGGGTGCCCTCTTCACCACCACCTGAGGGAGACAGTGGGTCACCCCGCCCCAGCGCTGCTGGGAAGCCTGTTTGCTTCAGCTCACTGCCCTCACATATTTTTAAGATTATTTTTATGATAAAATGTGCATAACATAAAACCATTTTAAGTGTAGCTCAGTGGCATCAAGTATACTCACACTGTTGTGCAGCCATCACCACCATCCCTCTCCAGAACTTTTCATCTTCCCAAACTGAACTCTGTCCCCATTCGACAGCAACTCCCCTTTCTCCTTCCCACACTCCAGCCCTGGCACCCATCATTCTACTCTCTGTGTCTATGAATTTGACTCCTCCAGGTATCTCATGTATGTGGAATCGTACACTGCTGGTCTTTTTGTGATTGGCTTAATTTACTTAAATGTAATCATCTCAACGGTTATCCATGTTGTAGCATGTAACAGGATTCCCTTCCTTTTTAAAGCTAAATAATGTTCCATTGTATAGACCACATTTTGTTATCCACCCACACGTCAATGGACACTTGGCTGCTTCCACCTTTGGCAGCTGTGAATAATGATGCTATGAACATGGGTGTACACATATATGTTTGAGTCCCTGTTTTCAGTTGTTTGGGGTATATAGCCAGAAGTAGGATTACTGGATTATATGGTGATTCTATTTTTAATTTTCCGAGGAACAGTCATACGTTCCAGTGGGGAGCACGATTCCGCCCAACAGTGCACAAGGGTTCCAGTTGCGGAGGCGGGAGAGGAACCTTGCTATCTGTTCTGGTTCCATCAGCCTGACTAGTCCAT
>NW_005881544.1:0-5726 GCF_000147115.1 Myotis lucifugus | reverse complement strand
AGTCTGCCAGCTGCAATCGCAAGGGCGCCCGTGAGGCCACCTCTTCTGTAGGGTGTCTGTGTTCATGGGAACACGCCAGGTCACAATCCGGACCTCAGAGCCCTGCACACAGAAGCAAGGACCCTGTGGCGGGTGTCCCTGGGGGCTGCCACTGCCCGAGACCCGAAGGTGCTGTGCACGCTGGGTGGGCCAGTTCAGTGTCTCCTGGCTAAATGCAGCTTTAACAAACTTTCCAACCCAGCCAGCATGGCTCAGTGGTTGAGCATCGACCTATGAACCAGCAGGTCATAGTTCGATTCCTGGTCAGGGCACATCCCTGGGTTGCGGGCTCCATCCCCCGTGTGGGACGTGCAGGAGGCAGCCGATCAATGATTCTCTCTCATCATGGATGGCTCTCTCTCTCCCTCTCCCTTCCTCTCTGAAATCAATAAAAAAATATATTTTTTAAAAAGAAACTTCCCAGCTGGGGCCAAAAGAAAGGCAGGGGAGTTAGAGTGTTCATGAACCAAAGTCCTTTTCCTCTGCCCAGGATTTTCCTTAGGGAACAGCTCCCAGCACCATGTCCCTCCAGAGCCCTTCTGTGCGCCTTGTTTCTGTACCTCGGACTCTCCCTCACACACCCTCCCCACCACAGTGGTCTGTCTGTGGCCAGCTGGCTACTGTCCTTTCGCCCCGCTCGCCCCTCCTTTCCTTTCCTTTCCTGCAGCCCTTTCCCCGGAGGCAAACCTGTCATCTTTTTCCTGGACACCAGCCTTTTCCAAAAGACTTTACAGAGTGAAAGTTGAATTGATGTTTGCTCACTAATCAGACAGGCCTTTTCAGTGTGTAAGAGTTTGCACCTGTAGAGGACCATGTGACATCGGTCTAAGGCAGTGGTTCTCAACCTTGGCTGCACATTAGAATCACCTGGGATTCTTTTTAAAATCCTGAATTCTGGGCCTCATCCTCCGGAAATTCTGTTTCTTTGTTACTAATGTCGTGGCCCCACCCCATCACAAAGGCATTCATAACAAAATGCCCGCCTGGACAAGCTCTGTTTCCTCTCTGGCCTGCCTCTCTGAGTAACAGACCCATTAACTGGCCATTTTTCCTCTTCTCTCCTCTGTCTAATGCATTCTCCACATGCCTGCTGGAGCAGCCTTTGCCCAGCTCAGCTCCCCTCAGTCACGGCCACACACACACACACACACACACACACACACACACACATACACACATACACACACACAGCTGCACTGCCCAGATCACATGGACTTGGGCCGGCCATTGGAACAGAACAGAACCGCCTGGTCCCTGAGCTCTGCCGTCTCCCTCCCTCAGGGTGCACGGTTTCCTTCACCTGGAATAACCCCAACCCGCACCTCCCACTCTCTGCCTGTCACACCCACCTCTCCTAGGCCGCAAGGTGCATGGCTCTCCCGGAGCCCCTGCCTCCCCAGTCAGCTGTGCTCCCGCCTCCCCTCGCTCCTGTAGAACGGGGCTAGTTGTTCTCTTCTCTGGCGGCACAGCTGGCATTCTTCTGCTGTGGATTAAGGTGGTTTTTCCCAGATCTCATCTCACAGACCGGATTATAAACTTCTCGTGGGCAGCCCCGTGTCTTTGGATCCACGGGGCCTCGCAGGACACCATGCACATCACAGATGCTCAGTAAATAGCTGAATCAGAGCGGCTTGAACGGTCCGCCTCCAAAACCTGAATCACATCTTCTTCCCTAAAATCCTGTAAAAATAAGCACCCATTTGTCTCCCTAAGGAGACAGGGGCTCCTGGGGCAGGAGTGTGACTTCCGTTAAATCAAAGTGCCGATGGGATCCTATTACAAACATGAGATCTAACGGGGAAGTTTTGTGAGCACCCGCCATGTGCAAAGCCCTGTTAGGCGTGGGGGGGGGGGGCGGCGGGGGAGGCACAAAAAGAGTTGTCTGCTGGAGGAGTATTTAGTACGTGCTGCCCCGAGCCTCGAGGTGCAGCGGTGAATAAGACGGAGCCCCAGCTCTCTCCGGGACGGGGAAGCAGACACCAAAATGTAGTTGTTCGTATGGAAAATAACACAAGAAGAATCCGTGAATAGTAATACAAGAATAAACTCTGTGCTTCGTGTACTCACATTTTCTTATGAAGAAAAATAAAGCAGAGCAAGAGGGGTAGAGGGAGCTGCTGTTTTGTGGTGACCGTCGGGGACATGCCCTCCAACGTGAACTTCAGCAGAGACTCAAAAGACGGGTGGAAGTGAGGGAAGAGTGTTCCAGCGGAGGGAACAGCAAATGCAAAGTCCAGAGGCCCCGCGGCGGGAGCACTTTTTGATGTGCTTAAGGATCCGACGGAGGCTTGTGTGGCTGCAGTCGCGTGTCTGGGCCATGGTTGAGGCTGCGCTTGGGACTTGGGCTTGTATTCGGGGTGCAGTGGGAGCCCTGGGAAAGTAGTGATCTCACTGAGGAGAACAGCCCGGGGACACGGAGTAGAGGCGGGGAGATGGTGAGGGGACTGTTGGAGTTATTCCAGGGAGAGACTATGGTAGCCCAGAGCAGGGCAGTAGTGATGTAGGCAGGGGGGCGGCAGAGTGGTCAGGAAGGCCAACGGGATTTCCTTTCCTATTGAATGAGAGCGTAAGAGAAAGAGAGGAGTCGAGGGTGAATCCGGGGTTTGGGGCCTGAGTGACTGATAAAATGCATCTGTTGCTCACTGAGACAGGACACAGGAGGGACAGGCTTGGGCAGCCAAGTCAGGACTGTCGTTTGGACACATGAAGCTACATCTGCCTTCTCCCAAGTTCATGGCCGTCACTATCACAACACTCCTCCCTGCTCAACCTAAATGCAGCCTCGACATCTCCTCAGTCCTCTCCTAGAATGAAGGCTGTCTCTTTCCCGGAGGCGACGGAGAACCCAGTGAGCATGTCCCGGGGCGGGGAGGGGGGCAGCGTTAGGGGGGAGGGTGTCCCTATGGCCTGGCATCGTCTGCGGAAGTTCCCAGGAGGAGAGGAGAGGAAACGGAGCTTTCGTATCAGTCAGGGGGCTATTTGCTGCAAGTCACAGAAAACCCAACTCCAAATGAGCTACACCATATAGGAAGTTATTAGCTCACATGTCAAGAAGTCTGGACATTAAGCAATGCCGAGGCTGCCCCAGGAAGCCATCGGGGACCCCAAAACTTTCTGTCTTGTCCAGGGGTCCTCAAACTACAGCCCGCGGGCCACATGCAAATACAAATATTGTATTTGTTCCCGTTTTGTTTTTTTACTTCAAAATAAGATATGTGCAGTGTGCATAGGAATTTGTTCATAGTTTTTTTTTTAAACTATAGTCCGGCACTCCAACGGTCTGAGGGACAGTGAACTGGCCCCCTGTTTAAAAAGTTTGAGGACCCCTGGTCTTGTCTCTCTGCCAGTCTCAGACCCGAGCTGGCTCCTTACTGCAGCAGCTCAGACCCCACCTGATGACAATGTTCAAGCATCCGGGTGGGGTGGCCCCCCAAACTCCTGAAACTGGGGAAAAGGTAAGAGGATAGGAGGTAATCCCATTCACAAATATCCCATCTGAGATGCTACCTCCAAGTCCAAGAAATAGCTAACGTGTTTTGTTTCAACATTCCCAGGGTGTGTTTTACAGGCTGTCCCAGACAGCTCCCTTAAATCCTCATAATAAGGTGGCTGGATGGGAATGACCCCATTTTACAGATGAGGGTCAGAGACATGAAATGACTTATTCAGGGACATCCCGATAGGCAATAGCAGGCGTGGCTTTTGAACCAGGTCTTGTGACCCCTGCGCCCGGTGCTGTAGGCGACTCTGCCAGGAGCATTGCCCGATGCAGTCATGACCGGCTGGGAGTCAGCGTGCTTATTAGCAGGAGATGTTCCTAAAACTTCATCAATGGAACCAAGTTGAAGAGTCAGCTCAAGGAGCTACCATCACTTGAAGGCGTGTGATATGTAAACGGTAAAATACAGGGCGTCATTAAGCTCAAGGGCATCTTTTAATAGCAGTTCATTAACGTCGGCAAAATAGTCAGCAAACATTTCCCCCTTGTGCTCAGATGGGTCCTAGGAAGGAGGATGGTAATAGAGAACCCCAGGTGGTCAAGTACGCGGTGGATTTTCCTAACAGCCTCCTTTATGGGGAAGAGCTTGCCTGTAGGGGAGTCTCCTCACGCTCCCACGCCCCGCCCTCCCCTTGCCAACACACAAGCCATCCTCAGCTGGTGGTCCTGCAGAGGCTGGCGCAGAATCCGGCTGCTCCCAAGGTTGGCACAAGGTGAGCTTTTCCCTGCAGGAGTCACTTTGGTACCTAGTGGATCTCATCCTGAACTCGCCCATCAGCCAGGCTGCCATTGTCTCGGCATCTAAAGCAGCCAGTTCGATTTCTGGGAGTTGATAAGTACTTTTTCTGGAGGCCACACAGAACCAGAAGGCTTTGAGCCAGAAGGTACCAGCTACTGTCTCCTATTCTCTGAGGCCTTGTTGTGAGGGCAATCAGTTAGATTCGTTCCCTGCAGAAGGAGCAACGGGCAGAAATTACAGGGAGAATAGGAATCGTCCTCCAGCCCCAGCCGGTTTGGCTCAGTGGATAGAGCGTCGGCCTGCGGACTCAAGGGTCCCAGGTCCGATTCTGGTCAAGGGCATGTACCTTGGTTGCAGGCACGTACCCAGTGGGGAGTGTGCGGGAGGCAGCTGATCGATGTTTCTCTATCATCGATGTTTCTAACTCTTTATCCCTCTCCCTTTCTCTCTGTAAAAAATCAATAAAATATATTTTTTTAAAAAGAAATCGTCCTCCGCCCTCAAAGTATGGCCGCTCAGAGAAGGAGAGGGCGTGTCCAGCGAGCTGATCGGTTCAGGAACTTGGGTGTATGGTTTACTGAGAACATACATGAAGGTCCAAGGTGAGCTCTAGGTGCTGTACTCTGTCCCCATTGGTTGCCAGTCTCTGGCTGACAGGGCAAATGCCGGCCTGGGTGGGGCAGCCTCTGTGAACCCAGTTCCTCGGACTCTGAGTCCGCCAGCTGGTGCCCCAGACGCCAGGCTGCCGGCAGGACCCTGTGAGATGAGGGCTGGGAAGCAGGGTCCTGCATCGTACTGGCTGACTTGGCGGGGCGTTCGGCTGCAGAGAGCAGGGCCAGCCGGAGGGAGTGGGCGTGAGCTGGGGCACTCCACCAGCGCCTTGGTAAAGAGCACAGGGTCTAGCAGAGGCCTGCTCCGCCACCCACTCCCTGTGCAACCTTGAGCAGGTGGGTTCATCTCTCTTGGCCTCCACTTGCCCTCTGTGGCGTGGAGATAGTCATGGTACCTTCCTAGAGGGGTGAGGATGAAAGGGGATGGTGTCCGTAAGCCACCGAGCATGGTGTCAGCCCAGGGTGGTTCCTCAGTGTGTTCACGTGGGGAAGCCATTCCCTCTTCCCTCCTGCATCCTTCCCTCCTGCATCCTTCCCTCCTGCATCGGAGGCCAGCGTCCTCCTCAGGGACTTGGGACTGTTGCTATGGGTACCAGCCCTCTGAGGATTCACGTCCTCACTGAGTTCTCAGACTAGGAACACCTCATCCACACACCATCCCCAAGAATATTCAAGCGGACGCCCTCCACACCGTTCCCCCTGGCCCAGCCCAGTCCCACTGTGAATTGGGGGGGTCGGGGGGCCTGTCTTCATAGAGGAGAGATGCCCTGCTGCCTTGGGGTGCACTGGCCTCCCCCCCGCCCCAGCTCATAGGACCCTTCTGGCAGGTGGAGCCCAA
>NW_005881543.1:0-5728 GCF_000147115.1 Myotis lucifugus | reverse complement strand
ATTTTATCTGCATTTCCTCTTTTAGGATTAACATAAAGCATGAGAAAAAGCTACCCTTAGATTTGAGGTTCTGCTCTGTGTTTCAAAAGGATAATTGTTTATCTTGTGGCAATTTTGTTCCAAACTTGTTCTGTTTATTTAATACCAAATAGTGATAAAAACTTTTAATAGAGTTATAATAACCAGAAATCTTATTAAAATTATTTTATACATTTGCAAGTAAAATCAATATACTTTATTTTCCTCTTTAGTTATAGAAACTGTCTAAAATTTACGCTAAAAATGAATATTTTTAGAATGAACATCTGGATTCTCCAAGTGAAATCTTTTAAATTTAGTACCAAAGTTTATGATTTTATTTATTTTTGGTATTTGATATATATGTATTTATATGAGATGCTGCATATTAAAATTACTACACATATATATGAACATACATATAGTGTGCTACTTACATCATTTTATAGAGGACTATGCTCACTTAACTATGTCATTTCAATGTCATGTTACTAAACATTTCAAATCTGATTTATTTCACCATTTTTAAACTAATAATGTCCTTGTAAGAGCATTTTGATTTATCCCATATTTTGCTGTTAAAATAATGCTTTAATGAGTATTTTTCATCATGATAGAAATCTATATATCATTAGTGATTTAGTTGCATGCATTTAATTATTTTTGTGATTTTAAAATTTATTACCAATCATTTCTTTTCTTTTTTTTAATCCTCACCAAAGTATATATTTCCATTGTTTTTTAGAAAGAGAGGAGAGAAGAGGCCGAGAGAGAGAGAGATACATCAATGTGATAGAAACATTGATTGGTTGCCTCCCATATACATCCAGACAGGGAATCAAACCTGCCACCTTATTGTGTGTGTATGAGATGACACTCCAACCAACTGAGCTACAAGGCCAGGGCATGGGTCATTTCTATTATTTATATTATCTATTCATGTCCAACACACTGACACTGCCTAGAGCATTAGTTTGTTGTTGTTGTTGTTGTTGTTGACTATTAAGGCCACCAAACCCCATTTTGAGGACAAAATAGGGCATAGATTAAAACATAAAACAAAGTAAAAGCTTATACTATAAATTGTTAATCCCTTGTCTCTGCATCTGTTGTAGGTATTCTGTCGTAGTCCGTTATTTGTCTTCAATTTTATTTGCTATTATTAACTGGCATAAAGTCCCTTTTTATTCATATACTCATGGCTAACAATATATGTATATTCTTCCTTTGATTCTATTTATATGGAAGTGTATATCTTAAATAAAAGCCAAAGAAATAATGTCTTTTTAATGTATTAGATCTTGGTGGTTTCATTTTTATATAATTCTTACATTTTTATTAATTCATCTTACATCTTGTTTGGCTTAGTCATAAGAGTGCAGTACAGGAGCCCTGACCAGTTTGGCTCAGTGGATAGAGTGTCAGCCTGCGGACTCAAGGGTCCCGGGTTTGGTTCCGGTCAAGGGCATGTACCTTGGTGGTGGGCACATACCCAGGGGAGAGTGTGCAGGGGGCAGCTGATCAATGTTCCTAACTCTCTATCCCTCTCCCTTTCTCTCTGTAAAAAAAATCAATAAAATATATTTTAAAAAAAGAGTGCAGTAGGGGAAATAATTGCTTCACCAATGATAACCAATCATAAGCCAATAATTTTTTTCTTTTTTTTAAAAGACTCTTTTTAAAAAATGTTACTTTCATAATATCACAAAGAGAGAACAGTGCTGTGTGATTAGTTGGAAAAGCTTTCTTGGAGAAGGTCATTAATTAAAAATTAATTAGATAATTAAAAACACAATGTTTAAAGTGCTTTGTAAACTTCAATGTACTTACTCTTAAATGTAAGTTATCATTATTATTGATGCTACTAAATATTCTTTTTTTTTCTTATATCATTGGCAATGAATGCCTGCAGCACTAAATTATAATTCCTTCTTTGTAATCAGATCAAATAGAAACATTATAGAAGAGTAATGAAAAGGAATATCAGGCACTTGTAGCAGGGTTTATATTACTTATTCTATTGGAATATATACTTGTAGCCCAGGTTAATGGTTTTATTTCGTCTCATGTCTGTTAACTTGTTTTTCTATGTGTAACTTTATTTTTCAAATGGAGAAGAGAATGAAATATGTGGGTTATTCTGCATTCAGAATGTTTATCTGTTGACAACTTACCTTGTATTTATTTACCAACTTTGTTATTGATAGGCAAAGTGAAAGTCTTGATGGGTAAGGTTGTATTTAATTAAATGTAAAAAAGGCATTAAAATATTAACAATGAAATTTTTCCTTAAAAATTTTTATCCTTAAAGAAAATTTGTCCTTTAGAAACATTTACATATTTTATCTCAAAATGAACAATTTCAAGCTTTGTTGATATTAGCATATCAGTTAAAATAAGTCATTTGCAACTCTATTAACATTTAAGTGTAATAATTTGCCAATATTTAGACAAATATTTACTTTGTATTAATATGATTCTGAAATAATAATGGAGTAGTATATTTTTAAATTTTATTTTTTAAAATATATTTTTATTGATCTCAGAGAGGAAGGGAGAGGGAGAGAGAGAGAAACATTAATGATGAGAGAGAATCATTGATCAGCTGCCTCCTTCCATGCCCCCAACTGGGGATCAAGCCCGCACCCCAGAATCGAACGGTGATCTTCTGGTTCATAGGTCAATGCTCAACCACTGAGCATCCCGGCTGGGCAAGTAGTAAATTTTTTAGGTTGCTTATTTTAACATCCTACAAAACAAGGCTTATCTATGGCTATCTGTTCTGCATTGCAGCTAAGAAACTAGGATATAAAACCTCTTGACATAGTTAATTTTGCAAAATTACTGTTTCCATCTTTGTATGTTTTTTCCCTCTTTCCCAGAATCTGAGAGTCTAGTTAATGACTAAGGTTTCTGTAGCTGGCAAAAGCCCATCCTCCTTAGAAAATAACTAAAGCTTAATGAATAAAAAAAATTATAAAGTGTACCCTTCATTTTTAAGGTTCACTTGCATGCTGTCTTTTCAGTTATCACAAATAAGCAATTATTTTCCCTACTGTACTCTGTGAATTCAGAAGCACTTGCAACCTGAACAGTGTGTAGCAAAATGCTTATACCTAGACCAAATAGGCAGATATGATAAATGGTGTGCAGAAAAAATATTTTCCCTAACTCAGCAACTTGAGATAATTTGGATTGGCTAAACTTGGTATAATTACATAGCAGTGTATTGTACATGGTGACATTAATTATTTAAAGCTATGTATATTGCAATGTCTGCCTCATGCATTTTACAACTAATATTCTTGTCCCAAAGACCTGCGTCTCTGATAAATACCTAATTCAATACCTAATTTTTGAATTGCATACTTAGATAAACCTTTTGAAATTTTAGAGAACTTCTATTGCCTTATTTTAAGAAATACCCATTCATTATATCTGTGTTTTCTAGCTAGATCAGAACATATATTGATCATCATCTTACACAAATTATTCAGTACAGATATCCTACACAGCTAATCAGTCAAAAACCTTCCAATTTCCTTGGCTTACCTTACTCAAGAGGAAAAATAAAAGAAAAATTAAATTGAAAGATCATGTGTGTGCCAGTACATTCTCTGCAATGAGCTCTTTGCCTCAGGTTAGATTTCCACTGAAATCACAGCAAACTAGAGCTGGAAAAGCCACTGACTCTTCTTGTCAGGAATTTGTTTGACTGCAATATGTAAACCATGATTAAACTTTTGATTTTTATTCTGTAGAGGAGTAGAAAGCCTTTAAAGGAGATGTGAGCAAGAAACAAAAAGCTCAGATTTATGTTTTAGAGAAGTCAGTCACTATAGCTACATTGCGAACAGTGAATATAAATGGTGTAAGACACCAGGAGGCCAATCATGGGGAAAATAAAAAGAAAATGAGATCCAGACTGAGGCAATGGTATTGGGAATGGAAAGACTGGATGAATTTGAGAAAGCCTAGGTGGTAACAGAAGTGAGAGCCCACAGCAAGCCCAGGTCTTGACTCTGCTTATTGTTTACATGGGAGCAAGAGCACAGAGCTTGGGGGAGGGGGTTGATGGGATAGATGATGAAGTTCCATTTCAGAATGTTTGAGGAGTTTCTGCATTTTAGACGATGTGAGCAATAGTGAACGTAAAAATAAAAACCACACACATAATCTCACTGTTTTTCATGTAGATGCATTCACATAAAATAATTTTGTAAGAATATAAATATAGTTTAAATAAAATTGTGATCATGGTAAATAGGTAGGCTTATAAACTGTTCTTTTCATTTAAATTTTATTTTATTACTAGAGGCCCAGTGCATGAAATTCGTGCACTCAGGGGGGTTCCTCAGCCCAGCCTGGGACCTCTCACAGTCCAGGAGCCCTCGGGGGCTGTCCAACTGCCGCTGAAGCGGGAGAGACTCCCGCTACCTCCACTGCGCTCGCCAGCTGAGAGCCTGACTTCTGGTTGAGTGGCGCTCCCCCTATGGGAGCGCACTGACCACCAGGGGGCAGCTCCTGCATTGAGCATCTGCCCCTGGCGGTCAGTGCGCATCATAGCAACCGGTCATTATACCATTCAGTCAATTTGCATATTAGCCTTTTATTATAGAGGATAATTTTTTTGGTTAATCCTCACCTGAGGATAATTTTTCCATTGATTTTTAGAGAGAGTGGAAGGGAGTGGGAGAGACAGAAACATTGATGTGAGAGAGACACAGAGATTGGTTGTCTCCCACTCCTACCCTGACCAGGGCTGGGGATTGAACCTGCAAACCAGGTACAGGTACTTTCCCTTTACTGGAATTAAACCCACAATCTTTCAGTCTGCAGGCCTACGCTCTAACCACTGAGCTAAATTGGCTAGGGCTAAATTTTATTTTAAACATTGTATTAGTAAACTTGGGCTGCCATAACAAAATACCATGGAACGGATGACTTAAAAGAAATGTATTTTCTCAATTCTTGGAGGATGGGAGTCTGAGATCAGGGTGCCATCATGATCGGGTTGTGGTTAGTGCTCTCTTCCTGACTTGCAGATGGCTGCCTTCTCATTGTAATCACACATGGTGAGAGAGAGGATCTTCTCAGGTGTCTCTTGTAAGGCAGCTCTACCCTTCATGAGAGCTCCCTCATAACCTGATCTAACACTAGTTAAGCCAGAAATCGATAATGTAAAGGTATCTAGAAAATTCATACATAATTCAAAATCTAGAAACATTCTTGTAAATGACAACTGAGTCATGATGAGCATTTTGCCTATTATGAATAATGCTGCCAGGGATAATTTAACTCTTTTCTTTTAGAGAAAATTATTTCTATGTACATTTATAATGGATATCTACTTGGCAATGGAATGTTAGCTAATCTAGTATGTGTATAGCCAGCTTGAGTACATAAAATGTTAAACAGTTTACCATAACCTGTGCCAGGTTACAGTCACGTTAGCAGTATATAAGAGTCCCAGTTATTCCATATTCTCAAATGGTATCCAGGTTAGAGTTCACTTCCCAGACCACTCATTTCTAGAAAATTTTCATCATCTCTCTAGGAGATGCCTATATTATAAATCTCTCTAATATATTAAAAATATAACATATGAGGAAAATTCTTCTCAGTAGGTACTGATAACAGCAGTGGTCCTACATGGAATACTTCAGTAAGTTAGAATAAAGTACCCGCTTATGCTGTGCTGTGTTCTGAT
>NW_005881542.1:0-5728 GCF_000147115.1 Myotis lucifugus | reverse complement strand
GCAACAAGAACACAAGTACCACCTTTTTGGTGTGCAAGTAGCTTTTTTGACCGAATTGCTCATAAGAATGATAGCAATTGCTGCAGTTGTACTTACAGTTGTTTAAATTCAGTTTTATGAATGAGACATAACCACATAGAATCAATGGCACAAAAGCCTTCTTGGAGAGGGGCGTAACTTACAGGTCACTAACACTGCCTTAAGTTCAAGTTTTCTGATACTGTGTTTATCAGGAAATAATGAGAACACACCCACCTTGTCTATTGGCACCGAACCCCTTTGACATTTATTTCAGGAGCTATTATAGTTTAAGATGACTGACATCTAGGATTCTCATGAGAAATCATTGATTTACTATGGGATAGAATCTCCAAATTTTAGGACTTACTATCCTAATAAAATTTGATAAAATTAGAGAGCTTCTTATAGGATTGAAAACTTTTTAATTTTTTTTCAGAGAAAGATTCTAAGGCAGAAATAATTATCATCATGGTAATTTTATAAAAGAAACCGAATTTAAGCCGCATACAATAGGTGGAATAGTATAACTGAATAGCCCTTTCGTTGATTTGTGAATGTTGGTTAGTGCAGGGATTGCATGGGAGTAAGCATCGTAGTTGTGTCTGTGCATCCATCTCATTCCGCGGCCATCACCCAGCAGCCAGGGAGGGTGGGTGCTGGGGGAATCCCAGGTGTGGCGTGTTACTAATCTAAGCCTGTGGTCAGCAAACTTTTTCTGTAAAGAGCCAGGATTTTGGCTCTGGTGAACACACATTCTCTCTCATAACTATTTACTCTGCCATAGTGCAAAAGCAGTCATAGGCAATACATAAAAAAATGAGTTTGGATATATTCCAAAATATGTTAATTTACAAAGTTTATTTCCATGCATAGGAAGTGGCAGGGTTTGGCTTGTAGACCATATGTTTCAACCCCTGTTCTAAACCCCACGTGGCAATCCCCAGAAACTCAGACCTTGGCCATCCTGAGCTCTGACACCATCCTGGCCCTCACAGGAGGGTTTAGGAGTAGGAAAATAGCCCTGGCCGCTGTGGCTCAGTTGGTTGGGCATCGTCTCATGCACTGAAGGGTTGCCAGTTCGATTCTTGGGCAGAGCACATGCCCGGGTTGAGGGCTTAATCCCTGGTAGGGGGCGTGCAGGAGGTAGTCAATTGATGTTTCACTCTCACATCAATGTTTCTCTCTCTTCCTCTTCCTTTCATCGCTCTCTAAAAATCAGTAAAAAGATCTTATTACAAAAGGATAGGAAAACAACACAATATGCACTGATGAGACCTACATGTCTCTTTCTAGAGCAGTGGTTCTCAACCTTCCTAATGCCGCGACCCTTTAATACAGTTCCTCATGTTGTGGTGACCCCCAATTTCATTGTTACAAATTGAACATTATTAAAGCATAGTGATTAATCACAAAAACAATATATAATTATATATGTGTTTTCTGATGCTCTTAGGCGACCCCTGTGAAAGGGTCGTTCGACCCCCAAAGGGGTCTCGACCCACAGGTTGAGAACCGCTGTTCTAGAGGCTGCTGATTAAAGTTTTATTCCTGAGACAGTGTCAGGAAGGTGCTCCTGTGTCTGGCAGTGGAAGTTGTCATATAAGGATGTGACACCCTCAGCTGCTGCAGCCACCCTGCCACCTGCCTGGAGGTGAGGCCAGTGCTGGCGAGGGAAGAGCGGAGCAAAGGGAGTCAGGGAGGAACCAGCGAGATCCACTGGGTCCTTTGAACAAGGAAGCACCTACCTCAGGGTTTCCGGGTTCATGAGCCACTGCAGTGCATTTGTGTTAGATCAAGTTTGAGTCAGGCTTCCTGTTATGGACATGTATGCATATTCTTAGGGATAGAGAAGGAAACAGAACCTCTGTGAGTAAGATATTACCAGGAATTTGAAGAAATGGCTGAGCCAAGAAGGGATGAAAGGAGATGTGGAGACAGAGGGAGAGCGATGATGGGGCCTGCGGAGTAAAGATGTTGAATCACCTCCACTGGCAGGTGTGAGATGCACTTTCAAGAACAAGAGTATCAAACATTCACTTCCCAGCAGAGTATCCAAGAGCTAAAACCCCTCTGCCACTCCAAATCTTCAGGAAAGTCTGTGTTCTCACCAAAGCCTTTGGGAGTCCCTGTGCACAAATCAGGGCTAAGATGCTGAGTTGCTTCCTGGGTAAGTTAGACCTAAATGAAAGGGAACTTATATGAGAAGAGTAAGAGTTGAAGGGCTGTAGAGAATTAAGGCAGAAATGACTATGAAATTGTATGTTCTTGGGGATTGGTGGACATCTTTCAAATGACACTAAAAGCAAAATAAGAAATACATATATGACAATTACCTTTAAAACTCAAAGAACAGGGTTCCCTTAGTTCACATGTTGGTTGTGCATTTCAAATGACCTGAAGTACCATGCAGTATGTGATCGCATTCAAAGAGGAGTTAGATTTAAAATATTTAATATGTTTTGGGGAAAATGCATAGGCAAGTTTTCTCTAAAAATTTCTATGTATTCTGCTTTTCTTAATTTTCTTCTCACCACCATGATTAATTTGACTTGGGTGGTGAACACACAATACAGTGTACAGATGATTTGTTGTGGAATTGTGTACCTGAAACCTGTATAACTTCGTTAGCCATTGTCACTCCAACAAATTAAATACAAAGGAACAAAAACATAGAGTGAGGGCAATAACTTAGTTGGTGATAGGTGAAGTATTTATGGTAAGACTACAGGGTCGGTACCTGAAACTTTTGAATTAGCAGCTATCAGTAATTTAAAAAATGTTTTGGATACAATTTGGAGCATTCATAAGAGTTGATACTTTTAAGGAGTACTCTCATTTTGTTGTTGTTTTTTTTTTAGACTATCCCTCCATTTAGGGATGTCTGCTGTTTACCCCGATTAGACTAAAGTTCTGTATGTTGGAAAGGATGCCACAGAAGCGATGTCCTTCTCAGTGCCTCCTGTTGGGGGGCACATGGTATCTGTGCATCCTTTCCTGGTGATATTGCCCTTGGTCACTTGCTTGAGGAGGTGTTGGCCAAGTTTCTTCACTGTATGGTTGCTGTCTTTTCCCTTTGTACTTAATAGCACACTGATTTATTACTTTAGTGTCCTAATGGTGGTCTTCTATTTCCCGCATCCATCCTCTGTTTGTTCACTTATTTAGTTATATATATCAGTGTGAACTTAAGAATGTTTATTTATTTTTCTTTGGGCTATAATCTAATTTTGTCATTGTTGTTGTTGCTCAAATTATTCTTCAGTTGGCTCTAGAGAGCTCCTTCTGTTTGGTTCTCCTGCCACTTAGACATAGCCACTATTTTTTTAGTACTTCTCAAGTTTCTGGCACCATCAGGTGATCCAGGCTCCTCTTGTGTTGTCCCCGACCTATACCTGACTCAGCCCCTTCGCCAAGGAACTCTGGTTCCTTTTGTTGGAAGAGGATATTTAGGAACCAAGATCTCAGGTGTACATGTTCTCATTGTTACGGGGATGTCATGGCTTCTGGAACCTTTCAGTAAATATGTGCAAAGATATGTATATATATTTTTTGGCCCTCACAGGTTGGGCCAAAATTGGTCCAAATGCGCCCCATGCACCTCTGTGTGTGTGTGTGTACACATCTGTGCTTACTTCTGGATCAGGATCTGCATATCTGTTTTAGAAACATGGCTTAGTACTGTTGATTGTGACTCTAGTCTTATGCTTAGGGTTCATCGTAACCTTTCCCCTGTACTTATTTGGCATTTTTTCTCTGACAGCGAGAAACCTGACTCATACTCTATAATATATTTACTTACTTGTTCTACTCTAGCATTCAAATAAAGTAGTTTCAGAATTGTTGACCTATACTCCTGGGATAGCAAACGTTTGTGTGCCAGATCTTTGTGTCTAAGTATTCTGTCAAAGCTACACAGGTCAACTCCTTTTCCCCCCACACCTTTCAGTGGTAGTGCGATCCGTTTGTAATAGCATGAAATGTGTCACAGTCTAGATTCTTCTTGATTTCCTCCCATATCCCGGGTGATTCTTTAAATGTACATGAAGTAAGATTCACCCTTTGTGGTGGTGCACAGTTCTGTAGATTCTGGTTACGTACCCAACAGCAAAGCAACGTGCACTCATTGCCAGTGCCCCACACATCCTCTGTGCTGCACCTTCAGTCAGCCCCTCCCTCAGCCCCACCATGGGCAACCAGGAATCTTTCTGTCTGCATATGCATTTCTATCCATTTTGCCTTAGCTCTAAATAATTTTGCTTATTAAAGAGTTAATTGTCTTGCAAATTTTGTTTTCTCACATAGAAGCAATGATTATTCCGGTGAGTGCTACCAACAAGAGCCATCACGTTTTGCTGTAAATCTCATGATGATTACTAATGAGATTGAGCACACATATGTATGTTGTATGCTGTGCTTAGCTTGTATGTGGACAATTTCATTGAATGTTCACACTCATCCATTCTGATAGAGCTATTCCCACTTTACAGATGAGAAAAACCAAGACCCGGAGAAGATCAGTAACATGCCCCCAAGTTCACGCAGCTGGCAGTGGGGAAGTTATTATTTGAACCCAGGTGGTGAAACACGTTTTTCCCAACCTTTTCCTCACTACACTATAGTACAGAGATGGTGAACCTATGACACGCGTGTCAGAGGTGACACGCGAACTCGTTTTTTTGGTTGATTTTTCTTTGTTAAATGGCATCTACACTAATAAAAGAGAAAAATGGTAATTAGCGTACGACCGCTACCCTTCCCATTGGCTAATCAGCATATCCTTATGCAAATTAACTGTCAGCCAAGATGGCAGCCGGCAGCCAGGCAGCTGGAAGCGAACATGAGGCTTGCTTGCTCCCGTGACTGCAGACTGCAACGTTCCCCGCCTGCGCTGCCGGCCTCTGAGCTGGCAGTTTGAAACATTCTAACAAATATAGCCGGCTGGGATCTCAGAGCTGAAGTTATACATTGTTTCGATTATAGAACGGCAAACAAACCAGCAGCGGAAGCCTCAGAGCTAGAGCCAGAGCTAAAGCTGGCCCAGAAGAAAAAAAAAAAAGAGAAAAAAGGAGCGGTTGGGAGCTTCAGTCAGCCTGAAAGCAGCCCTCAGCCCCTCACCCAGACTGGCCAGGCACCCCAGTGGGGACCCCCACCCTGAAGGGTGTGTGACCAGCTGCAAACAGCCATCATCCCCTCATCCAGGCTGGCCAGGCACCCCAGTGGGGACCCCCACCCTGATCCAGGACACCCTTCAGGGCAAACCAGCCGGCCCCCAGGCCTCTATCCTATATAGTAAAAGGGTAATATGCCTCCCAGCACCGGGATCAGCGGGGCCAAGAGGTCTCCTGGCACCAGATCAGCATGACAGGGTGCAGCGTCCAAACCCCCTGATTGCCCTGTGGCTCGATGTGTGTGACAGGGGGTGGCGCCCCAACCCCGCCCCCCCCCCCTCCACAGGCCCTGCTCTGTCTGTGACGGGGTAGAGCCATAACCTCCCCATCGGCCCTGCCCTGAGTGTGACAGTGGTGGCGCTCCAACCCCCTGATCTGCCCTGCTCTGTGTGTGACAGGGGCGGTGCCCTAACTCCCCTATCGGCCCTACTCTGTGCGTGACGGGGGAGCTTCCCAACCCCCTGATGGGCCCTGCTCTGTGCATGAGAAGGGGGAGCTCCCCAACCCCTGATGGCCCTGCTCTGTGCGTGACGGGGGGG
>NW_005881541.1:0-5728 GCF_000147115.1 Myotis lucifugus | reverse complement strand
TCTAGCCTCTGTCTCCTCTCTCTCTAGCCTCTAGCTACTCAGTAGTATGTATGATTCTACTGAGAGGCTTCATTCTAAATAGTGACCTTGCTGTGACATATAATCCTTGGACACCCTGATGAAGATTCCTACTCTCAGAGTGGCCTCGGCCTTCTGGCATACTGTAGAGAGGGCCTTTCACACTCTAATTAGCCTTGAGCATCTGGTGGCTCTAGCATGGTTCCCACAGGCTGCCACACCTATGTCAACGTCCCACCTACAGAGGAAAGGCAGAGTCACAGAGGAGCTGGACCAAGACCCACCTTTCGCTCCATTTGGAGCAAACTGGACTGGTTCAGCACCATGATGATTGCTAATCCATAGCAAATCACTGAAGAACATTCTCAACAGACAGTGGTGCAAACATCTCTCAAACATCTCTTCAGCCCAGCTGGTGTGGTTCAGTGGTTGAGCTTTGACCCATGAACCAGGAGATCATAGTTCAATTCCGGGTCAGGGCACATGATTGATCCCCAGAGAGGGTAGTGCAGGAGGTGGTTGATCAATGGTTGATTGATGGTCCTTTCTCATCATTGATGTTTCTCTCTCTCTCTCCTTCTCTCTGAAAAAAAAAAATCTCTTTTCTATGTCATTTCCCTCACTAGCATGAGACTGTACATGCTGCTTTCACACATTCCCTAAAGCAGTGGTTCTCAACCTTCCTAATGCCGTGACCCTTTAGTACAGTTCCTCATGTGGTGGTGACCCCCAACTATACAATTATTTTTGTTGCTACTTCATAACTGTAATTTTGCTACTGTTATGAATCGTAATGTAAATATCTGATATGCAGGATGTATTTTCATTGTTACAAATTGAACATAATGAAAGCATAGTGATTAATAAAAAAAAACAATATGTAATTATATATGTGTTTTTCGATGGTCTTAGGCGACCCCTGTGAAAGGGGCGTTCGACCCCCAAAGGGGTCGCAACCCACAGGTTAGCAACCCACAGGATGAGAACCACTGCCCTAAAGGACTAGGAAATCAATAATAATTAAAATCAAATTCCTCTCCCCCCAAGTTATTGAAATGCCAACATAACATACATTCTAGATTCTAAAAACTAAATTTCTACAAAGTTACCCACTTGGAAGGAATTTATAGCCAACTTTCTATGCTGGGTTAGGAATTCTACAGGCTTCAAAATGTTTCAGAAACAACCACAGCTTAATTCACCTTTTTCATGGGCTGCCTAAGACATAAAAACATAGATGAAACAGTATGAACCAGTTCAGTTTATAAGCTCATACCAGGTCCTTTTAAATGGACAAAGTCACTTTATACTATAGACTAAAACACTCCTCACAAGAAATAAATGGAAGCACAGCCGAGTCCCTGTGTATAGTAGTTGCAGAGCTCATGGTGAAAGTCCCTGCACCTGACGGATGAGGTTGTAGCTGGGGCTCGAGTCCCCTGAGTGACACATGTGATGGGATGAGCTCAAATCCCACCCACAGCACTTGAGCTCAGGAAGCCTTGTGTCCCTGACAGAGAAACAGATAAATGAGCAAGTTCAACCATTCAAGGGCCTTTCCTGCTCAGAACTTTATCCCACTGTCAACTGTCAAAGGCGACCGGGGCCCATTGAGGGACCTGCTCCCCTACTGTCCTGCCCACACTACACAGACAAATAAATTTGCCTTAGAGAAATGAAAGGACGGTGTACGACCATCCATGTAAGAACTGTGGGCTCTCTGGTTTGCCACGAGGCCCACAACATATACCACATCTTTCAAGCTATTAGACTATGGAGAGGTTTAACTACTATCACAGACCCACACCCACTGGCTCAATACTTCACATGATGTTCAGCTAATCCAAGTTTCTGGTGTTCCCTTTAAAAAATCACCACTTGGCAAGGTCCCTTATTTAGAATCCACATTCACAAGGTGGTCTCTGTCTCTAGGAGAGAGGGAAAACCCTGGGTATAAATTGTCCATTACCTGGCCCATAACCTTTAGAACCCGAGGTCTGGCTTTGTTTAGTTTCACAATACATGTAGCTGACATCCAATTTGAGCTTGTTTTTCTTCTTTAAAAAAGGTGTGTTTTGTTGTTTTGTTTGCTGGTTGTCACCAATCACTAGCCAATAGTAAGCTTTTCTGGTGTTGCTCAGTAATGCACCATATGGTGTTCCTTTTTTAGCTTTCCACTCCCTTTATCCACTTTTAGCACCCCCCATCTCTGGCAGCCACTTGTCTGTCCTCTGTATCTATGAGGTTGTTTGGTTTTTTAATTCCACATATAAGCCAGATCAGATGGTATTTGTCTTTCTCTGTCCAACTTAAATCACTTAGCATCATGGCTTAGAAGACCATCTATGTTGTTGCAAATGTGAAGCTTTCATTCTTTTTGATGACTGGATTCAAGGCCTGGTGCATGAATTTGTGCACCGAGTAGGGTCCAGCCCACCTGTCCCTATAAGGGCCCATCAGGCCGATTCGGCCGAGGGAGGGGCTGCAGGTGGTTAGCTGACCAGCCCTGCTCCTGATTGGGGTGTTGGGAGCCCATCAGAAGCCTGCCAGAGGTGGGCAGGGGACGATCAGGGCCGGGATCAAGCTGGTTGGCTGCCGCAGTATGCGTCATAGCCACTGGTTGTTCTGGTCATTCACCGTTCAGGTCACTGGGCTTTTAGATATATAGAATATGCTCTACAGTATATATGTACCACATCATCTTTATTGAATTATCTTTTGATGGACACTTATGTTGCTTCCATATCTGTACTATTATATGAAATGTCGCAAGAAACACAGAGGTACATATATCCTTTTAAATTGGTGTTTTGGATTTCTTCAAGTAATCAGAAGTGAAATTGCAGGGTCATATACTAGTTCTAGTTTTAATTTTTTTGAGGGACTTCCATACTATTTTCCATAGTGGGTGCACCAATTTACAATCCTACCAACAGTGCACAAGGGTTCCTTTTTTTTCCACATCCTCACCAATACTTGTTACTTCTTGTCTTTTTGAAAACAGCCATTTTGGCAGTGGGAAGCGATATATGTTGGTTCTGAATTGTACTATTTCCCCCTTGATTAGTGACATAGAGCATCATCCAAAATTTAATTTTAAATGCTACTGAATAAGCAGCACTATATGTAAAATGGAAATACTACCATTCTTATTCCTCAAGAAATAAAATTATATTACACAAAAATATCAATTATTTTACTTGTAAATACAAGTCTTTTAAGAAAAAAAAAGATCCAGAGTCACTGAGAACACTTTGGAACCAGAGCCCAAAATGAGGGCTCAGCTGGGATATTTATATTTTGCTAGTTATCTATGCATATTCCCAAAGCAGCCTCAACTATCACCTCGATCCCACAAACCTTCATATCATCCTACACACAACATTACCTCCTCACCATTTGTCTTTTTCTCTGTTTTACCTTTAGTTCAGAGCACGCAGCACATCCTGATTTCGCATTATGCATGTGCTGGCTGGTTTGACTCTTTCATGCAAACATGCCATCATGACAAGCTCTTTGGATTGAGCACTGCGTTTCTAGTGCCTGGCCCATAGGAGGCACTTAATACATACGTGATAAAGGAACCAGAGAATGAGTCTACAAATCTCATGAGATCCCAATCAAAATTCCAAGGAAATTCAATCAAATGATTCAAAATTCATACATACTAAAATTTAGAATATCTGTAACTTTTGAAACTAATTTTATTTGCAGGAATTGATTCAAAACGAATTGAATAAATGTTTAGAGGTACCTATACAATGATGATCATCATAGCAGAAAACAAAATGATTTCACATCCATTAACTACAGCCAAATGATATGATTTATGATGGAGCAGGACAAAAGATACTAGAAGGTATAATATTCCAGAAATATTTTTATATTAATAGAATACATTATCAAAGAGTGATATAACATAAAATGGTTTATAAATATAGGTAAGTATATATTTATATATACAGTGAGCATATCTGAAAGGATACATATAAAGATATGTATAATCATTTCCAACATAGTGTGTGAATGATCACTTATTTTAAACTTTTCTCTTTTCCACCTATACCCAGGAAATATTTGTGCAATAAGAAAAATCTACTTTTTTGAAAAAGAAAAAATTGTACCTAGTCCAATTGCTTTATTGTAAAGGTGAAGAAATTGGTCTCAAGATATAAATTATGGATGTATTTGAGTATTGAAGGTGGGGATAAATATGTGTGTCCAGTATAATCCTCTGGAAAGGAGCACCGGGGTTGGTTTTGCCTAAAAGTGGGCAGTTGTTTTAATTTTTTTCTGAACCAAATTGTATTTATAAAAATAAATCCATGCCTACAATCAAATTGCATTGTGGCAAGACACTGGGTCAGAAGCAGATACACTCAACTAATTGTATCACAGAACATTAATGCAATAAAATTCAGACACACAAATATGTCAGATCTGTTCCCTTCTTCACCCTCACACACGTTTTTTTGAGTATTCCGCTTTATTCCTTTCTCAGCATATCCTTAGGACACTCAGTCGCCTGGCGCTCTGCTGACGATTTATATTTATTTCTATTTCCACTCCATTCCATGTCATCTTGTCCATTCTTTAAGCTTCTTGCTGTGCTGTTTTCTTTATGTTTTTCTCCTCTTTTAAATCATGTACTAACATAGCTGAAGAAAAAGATTTATATTAATGTCATGAAAAAAGTCACAACTTCCTAAATTGTTTTGGTTCCTATAGTTTTTTCTGGTTTTCATGTAGAATTTCATTGCTGGCCATTACACATATCCAGGAAAATATAAGGTATTTGTTGTGTTACCCTTAAAAAGAATATTTTGTATTTCCTGACATCATTAAACTTTTAGCTAAAACTTAAGAGTTTCCAAAATGAGAGATTTTGGACCCAAACATGTTTTCCATGAGGTCAAAGGCCATAAAAATGAGCTCATGTTAAAAATCATTTCCACTTCTGCTGTCAATCATTCAATGACTTCCGTTTGTCTCAGAATAAAAGTCTGAGTGTTCCACTGGCAAGACCGTATGTAACTGCAGGACAGAGTGGCACCGGTGAGTTCCCAGGAGCCACAACTCAGGTGTCCCTACCAGTGTCAGGAGCCCTAGGAATTGCTACACAGGAAGGTCTGGGGAGGACCAGGGAGCCATGGACACAGGTTCTGACCAGCATGGAGAGTCCACCCCTGCCCTTGCTCAACACCTGCTTGACCTCACCTCTCATTCTCGCTGAGCTGCTCCAGGGCCCAGAACTAGGCCCTGAATTGCTCCTCAGGGTCTATTTGATATTTCTGGGCAGCCTCCTGCAGAAACACTATCTCCTCCATTAATTTCTGCTCCTGGGGCCAGAGGGAAGGAGCGGATGCAGACACTGCCTGAGTGGGGGTGAGGAGTGGGTCAGGTGACCTGTCCTGAGTCTGCACATATGGGCACTGTCTTTCCCCCTAATTCCATCCAGGCCCTTCCTGTGCTCAGAGACGGGCATTCACCTTCCTCCAGGAAGGTATCCTTGATGCCACACCCTACCCCCAGCCACCAAGTGGAGGGGTCTCCCACTTCTGTTCCCAAACTCTCCCAATAAATGGAAGATGCAGGGATGGAGCCCAGGAGTGTGCTGGCCAAGGTATCTATGATTGTCACTCCTTTCTGCTGCCCCAAAGGAGGGCCCACCACTGCTCACCTTCTTCTTTTTTACTAAGTGGATCTGATT
>NW_005881540.1:0-5729 GCF_000147115.1 Myotis lucifugus | reverse complement strand
CGGGCTGCCTTAGCATCTCGTGCCTAAAGGAACAGGCCAAGTGGAAGTTAGTGCTGACACTTAACATAACCCCGGGAAGAGAAAAGAATGTGTTCAAGGTGTTCGTCGTCCACTTAACCTTCCGACTTTTCCAGGCTAGTATTTCTGCTGATAGGGATGGCAGCCATTAAATGGTCTGATTTATTTCAAGCAAAAACTTCTCATTTTCTTCTTGTGTAGGAATAGACCTTATCGCAGCTTTTTACGGTTGCCTGTACGCAGGCTGTGTGCCAATTACCGTCCGCCCCCCACACCCACAGAACATAGCGACGACGCTGCCTACCGTGAAGATGATTGTGGAGGTAACACCGCCTGGCGTGTCTGAGCGCTTCCTCCTGCCCTGGACCTGAGTGTCAAACTCTACACCAGAGCTGGGCCTTCGGGGGAGGGGCTGGCTGTGGGATTATGTGGGAGTCTTCAACCCAAGTGCTGGGGCAGCATGGGGCCTCTGCCCTCAGGGAGCTACCATCGAGTGCTGAAGCAAGAGCCCAACTTTGCATGGAATTAGGGACTAGAGGACAGCCCTGCCTCGATACCTAGAGAGAGCAGCCCCCCAGAGAGGGCGTCCCTACAGGCACTGCCCCAGCAAACCAGATCCAGTGAAAAACTCACCCATTTTTTATAGTTCTTTTGTCGTAGTTTATAAATGTCCTATTTGAAAGCATAGATTTATTTTAATTTTTTTGTGTCGGGGGGAGTTTAAGAGGACCAGGAAAGCTTTTTCCCTTTGGAGGAGGAACCACAGGGGACGTTAGTTTGGGGACCCCACAAGTACTTTTTTGTCATGATGTTGGAGTATTTTCATGGTCATTATTCCTGTTAGAAAATATGGGGGTTTTGTGGACATATGTGGCATTTCCAGTAGAAGGGCTAATGGTGTCAATAGTGAGATTAGAAGCTCCTTTCTGAGTCCAATCTTAACACTGGATCCAATCAGCTATGGACATTTTCAGGGACCTCAGTGCCCTCGAGCTCTGCGTGGCGCTTGTGGTCCGACACCTGGCTCTCTTGTACCTCTGCTGGCCAGCGCTAGCTCCTCACAAGGAGCCGTGTCCCTGGTAGTGCACCCTACTCTGAAAGCCACATGGCCTCAACACACAGCGCACACACGTGTGCAGTGAGGGCTCCCCTGCGGTTTACCTTCCTTCATCCATTCTGTTCTCTGACTCTCAGGTGAGTCGCTCGGCCTGTTTAATGACAACACAACTGATCTGTAAATTGTTACGGTCCAGGGAGGCAGCTGCGGCCGTCGATGTCAGGGCGTGGCCCCCCATACTGGACACAGGTCAGTCCTCGAGCTCGCTAGGCACAGTTCCTTCTCTGCTCTCCCATTAGGTCAGCTGTGCTAATAGCTTCGCTTTGCTCTCCAGATGATTTGCCAAAGAAGCGGCCGGCCCAGATCTACAAACCCTCCAACCCGGACACGCTGGCTTACCTGGATTTCAGTGTGTCCACGACTGGAATGCTAGCTGGAGTGAAGGTGAGGGTGCGGTCTGCCCAGTGTGCAGTCAGCCCACGCAGTGATGGCCATTTGTGTTCTGCGTGAAACGGAATGAGGTGTAGACATGTGTTTCATTCAAGCTATAAAATGTGTGGACACTTCAGTAGTAACCTAAGCTGACTGCTTCTTTCCAAATGTTCCGACTTTTTTAAAAAATGTAAACACAGCCTGACTCATCCCTACTGAAAAACTGCATAGGTTTTTCTTCCCTCCTGCTTCTCAAATCCAAACATTCTTTCTGTGGTAAAACTGCATGAGAGCTTCTTGCTCTTTAAGGGATCCCTTATCACTCGCCAGAGGACTGCTCCGTGCAGCTGCAGAGACCCCTTTGCCTACGTCGTGCCCTCTGACGTACGCCCTTAGCGAGGAGCTGTTAACTTCCCTGTAGCCTCAGGAAGCCCTTCCCCTCTTACCTCCCTCTGGGGTCTGACTGCTGAGTTTGCATAATTTAAAAGTGGGCATCTTAATAGGTGAGGTTATATCTCATTATATTTTTGATTTGTATTTTCCTAATGATTAGTGACAGTGAGCATCTTTTCATGCAATTATTGGCCATTTGTGTATCTTCTTTGCAGAGATGTCTATTCAAGTCCTTTGCCCATTTAAACAAGTTTTTTTTTTTGTTGAGTTTTAGAAGTTCTCTATATGTTTTGGATATTAATCCTATATGAGATTTAAAATTTTTTTCTCCTGTTCTTTGGGTTGACTTTTTTTTTTACTCTGTAGACAGTGTCTTTTGATGCACAAAATTTTAAATTTTTGTTGAGTTCAACGTTGTCTATTTTTTTGTTGTTGGTGGTGTTCGTGTCTTTCGTGTCATATCAAAGAAAACATTGCCAAATCCAATGTCAGAAAGATTTTGTCCCATTCTTTTGTCTAGGATTTTTATTGTTTTACATTTATGTCTGTGATCCATTTTGTGTTAATTTTGTATCCAGTGATAGGTAAGAATCCAGCTTTATTCTTTTACATGTAGATATCCAGTTGTCCCAGAACCATTTGTTAAAGAAACTGTCCTTTACCCAATGAGTGTGGTCTTGGCACACTTGTGGAAATTGTTTGACCATATATAAAAGGGTCTGTTTGGGGGCTATTTTATTCCATTGTTTTAAGTGTCTGTCTTTATGCCAGTACCACACTGTTTTGATTATTGTAGCTTTGTAGTAAGTTTTGAAATCAGGAAGTATGGAACCTCCAGCTTTGTTCTTTTTCCAGAATGTTTTGGCTATTCATGTTTTACTGAGATTCTATATGAATTTTACAATGAGCTTTTTTTTTATTTCTGCAAAAAAATCATTTTTTATAGAAATTGCACTGAATCAGTATTGTTTTGAGGAAGTACTGGGTAGTATCTGTGACTATAGGATATGTTTCCATTTATTTATGTCTTCTTTAATTTATTTCAGGAATGGTCTATAGTGTGCATTGTATAAGTCTTTCACCTCATTGATTAAGTTAATTCCTAAGTATTTTATTCTTTATGCTATTGTAATGAGAACTGTTTTAATTAACTTTTCAGATTTTTCATTTAGTGTATAGAAATGCAACTGACTTTTGCATGTTGACTTTTTTCCTGGTAATTTGCTGAATTCATTTATTATTTGTAGCAATTATTTTGTGACACCTTTAGGGCTTTTTCCATATAAGATCATATCATCTATGAACAGAGATATTTTTATTTCTTCCTTTCCAATTTGGATGCCTTTTATTTATTTTTTTCTTACCTAATTGCTCTGGCTGAAACTTCCAGTACTATGTTAAATGGAAAGGGTAAAGGCAGGCATCCTTGTCTTGTTTCTTATCTTAGAGGAAAAGTTCAGTTTTTCACAGTTGAGTATGATATTTGCTGTGGGTTTTCATATATTGTGTTTATTGTAGTGAGGTACTTTCCTTCTATTCCTAGTCTATTGAGTGTTTTTATCATGAAAGGATGTTAAAATTTTTCAGATACTTTCCTGCATCAAATGAGATGATCATGTATTGTTTTTCCCTTCATACTCTTAATATGAAGTATTGCATTCATTGGCTGTCATATGTTGAGCCATCCTTGCATTCTAGGAATAAGCCCACCTGGTTATAATGTATAAGCATTTTATTGTGCTGCTGAATTCCATTTTCTATGCTCAATTATATGTTGAGGTTTATATTCCAGTGTTCATAAGGCATATTGATCTATAGTTTTCTTGTAGTCTCTTTGTCTGGTTTTGGTACCAGAGTAAAGCTAACCTCATAGAATGAGTTAGGAAATGTTCCCTTCTCTTCAGTGTTTTTGGAAAAGTTTGGAAAGGATTTGTATTAGTTTTTCTTTAATTTTTGGTAGGATCACCAATGAAGCCATCAGGTACAGGGCTTTTCTTTGTTGGAATTTCTTTTTTTCTGATTTGATCTTTTTACAAGTTAGAGGTTCATTCAGATTTCACATTACTTGTGATTTAGTCTTGGTAAGTTTTGTGTTCCTTCCTTTAAAAAAAAATGTTTTGTTGTTTCAGAGAGAGGAAAGGAGAGAGATAGAAACATTGATTGGCTGCCTCCTACACGCCCCCTATTGGGGGTCGAGCCTGCAACCTGAACATGGAATTGAGATAATGCTGGCCTCTTGATTTTTTTTTGGAATAGTTTGAGAAGGATAGGTGTTAGTTCTTCTTTGAATGTTTGGTAAAATTCACCTGTGAAGCCATCCCAGTTCATAACTTTTGTTTGTTGTGAGGTTTTTTTAATTACTGCTTAAATTTCACTAGCTGTAATTAGTTTATTCAGAATCTCTGATTCTTCCTGATTCAGTTTTGGAAGATTGTATGTTTCTAGGAATTTGTCCATTTTGCCCAGGTTGTCCAATTTGTTTATGAATTTCCCTCTCAACACTGCTTTTGCTGTGACCCATAGATTTTGAGTTGTTGTGTTCTCATTTTCATTAGTTTTAAGGTATCTTTTGATTTCTTCCTTGATCTCATTGTTGACCCATTCATTGTTTAGTAACATGTTATTTACCCTCCATGTCTTTATGTTTTGGTATTGTACTGTGGTATTGTGTTAAGTCCTCTATTTCTTTACTTACCTTATGTCTAGTTGGTCTGTCCATTATTGATAGTGGTGTATTGAAGTCTCTTATTATTGTAGAGTTACCTATTTCTCCCTTCAGTTCTGTCCATTTTTGTTTTATATACTTTGATAGTTTCTTACCAGGTATATAGATGTTTATAATTGTTACTAGAGGCCCGGTGCACAAAAATTTGTGCACTGGGGGGGGGGGGGGGTCCCTCAGCCCGGCCTGTGCCCTCTCGCAGTCTGGGACCCCTCAGGGGATGACCACCTGCTGGCTTAGGCCCGCTCCCCGGGGGATTGGGCCTAAGATGGCAATCAGACATCCCTCTGGCAGCCCGGCAGCCCTTGGGGGATGTCAACTTGCCAGCGGGGAGCAGGCCTAAACTGCAGTCGGACATCCTTAGCGCTGCTGAGGAGGCAGGAGAGGCTCCCACCACCACCGCTGTACTGGCAGCCATCAGCCTGGCTTGTGGCTGAGCAGAGCTCCTCCCATGTGAGAGCACCCTGACCACCAGAGGGCAGCTCCTGCATTGAGCGTCTGCCCCCTGGTGGTCAGTGTGTGTCATAGTGACCAGTCATTCCCCAGTCTTTCTGCTGTTAGGGTCAGTTTGCATATTACCCTTTTATTATATGGGATAGAGGCCTGGTGCATGGGTGGGGTCTGGCTGGTTTGCCCTGAAGGGTGTCCCGGATCAGGGTGGGGGTCCCGCTTGGGTGCCTGGCCAGCCTGAATGACGGGCTGATGGCTGTTTGAAGCTGGTCACACCCCCTTCAGGGTGGGGGTCCCCACTGGGGTGCCTGGCCAGTCTGGCTGAGGGGCTGAGGGCCGTTTTCAGGCTGGCGGGCGACTGAAGCTCCCAACCTCTCTTTTTTTCTTTCTTTTTAATTCTGCGATTTATATTCCTTCTATGGCTGTCACTGGAGCTGAGAGCCGGCTTTAGCTTGAGGCTCAGCTCCAGCTCTGAGACCTTGGCTGCTGAAAGCAGGGATCTGGGTTTGTTTACCTTCTGTATTTGAAACTTTGTTGCGACTCCAGCTCTGAGATCCCGGCTGACTGAAAGCAGGTTTCTGGGGTTTTGTTTAGCTTCTATATTTGCAACATAGTTTCTTAGTGTGCAGCTGAGAGGCCGCAAGGCAGGCGGGGAAC
>NW_005881539.1:0-5730 GCF_000147115.1 Myotis lucifugus | reverse complement strand
TAATCCTTATCTGAGGATATTTTTTCCATTGGAAGGGAGGGAGAGGGAGAGAGAGAGAGAGAGAGAGAGAGACACCCCCGTGAAGAGAGGCACATGGACTGTTGCCTCCTGCACATGCCCCGGCTGGGGCTGGGGATCGACCCTGCAACCCAGGTCTGTGCCCTTGACCGGGAATCGAACCCAAGAGCCTTCGGTGCTCGGGCAGGCGCGCTAACCACTGAGCAACCGGTCAGGGCTGCTGCTTTTTCCGTGGGAAGTTTTTCCCCGCACGGCCGAGTCTTTGGTAGCTGCGGTGTGCTCGGGTTCTCCCTTGCTTTCTGAGTGAGCTTTCTGAGGTGGTGTTTTTTACGGAACGTGGCTGTTCCTTCGCACCCATCCAACCGACTGGCATGAGGTTGCTCACGCTCTGCCCTCGTGGCTCCTGGATGCCTGCCCCACCCGGTCGATGGCCCCGTCGCTCCTGAGCCCGGCACTGTCTGCTCTCTCTCTGTCCCTCTTCTGATCAGATGGATTCGAGGGCTGTCAGTGTGTGTCTGTCAATGTGTGAAGTTTTGGTTTTATTTTTATGTATTTATTTTTTAAATATGTTGTTTTTTTTCTTTAATTTCAGAGAGGAAGGGAGAGGGAGAGAAAGATAGAAACATCCACGATGAGAGAGAATCATGGATCGGCTGCCTCCTGCACGCCCCACGCTGGGGATGGGGCCTGCAACCCGTGCCTGTGCCCCGACCGGGAATCGAACCTTGACCTCCTGGTTCATAGGTCGACACTCAACCCCTGAGCTATGCTGGCCGGGCTTGGCTTTATTTTCTTTAAGTTTTTCTATTGTTTTTGTGTTTCCCACTTCATCTGTCTCATAGCCTTTCTGGTGCTTTCTTAGGCTTTCACTTGCATTTCCCCGCTCTGTTCCTTCAGGAGGGAGCTGGGATCGGGGACCGAGGCCCCCTCGCTCCCCCTCGCTCCCCCCTCCGCCGGAGCTGGCGGGTGGACTTGGCCCCAGCACTGCCTCCGTGGCACTCCCCCGCCCGCACTCCTTCTGGCGAGAGTCCTTCCTGAGGCCCCTCTCTGCTTCCCTTCCCCTCATGGATCATTTAGAAGTGTGTTATTTCGATTCCAAATACTTGAGCGTTTTCCAAGGATCTTTCTGTTATTGATTTATAATTTAATTCCTTATGGTCCAAGAACATAATCCGTGGGACTTGAACCCTCCTCAACTTATTAAGTCTTGTTTTATGGCCCAGAACGCGGTCTGTATCCGTGAGCGTCCCGTGTGCACGGGAAGGAATGTGCTTGGTGGAGTGTTCCATGAGCTCGCGGGCGGGCGGTGGGCGGGCGGGCTGGCAGCCGCGAGGCCCCCTCTGTCCTCGCTCGGTTTCTGCCTGCACGTCCCGTCCCGTTAACCATTGCGGGGGGCTCTGCCCCACTGGAGCTGCGCCCCGTTTCTCTCTCCTCTCAGAGCACCGTTGTCGGCTTCGCGTACATTTTGAAGGGACCGTGTGTCTTCGTATTTATTTTTAATCTTTAAATATATGTATTTGTATTGATTTCAGAGAGGAAAGGAGAGGGAGAGAGAGAAGGAACCATCCATGAGGAGAGAGAATCATGGACCGGCTGCCTCCTGCGCACCCCCCACTGGGGATGGAGCCCGCAACCCGGGCCTGTGCCCTGACCGGGAATCGAACCCTGACCTCCTGGTTCATAGGTCGACACTCCCCCACTGAGCCCCGCCGGCCAGCCAGGCTGTGTCTTCACATTTAAAGTGTGTCCCTAGGCGCCAGCTAGAGCCTTTCCTCTGAGCACAGGCCGGTCGGTCGGGCTCTGCTGCCCTGAGGACCCCACCCCGCTCTCTCCTGGCGGATCCTCCGTCCGAGGGGCTTTCCTGTCTGGTCTCCCTACACCTCCGTGCTCTCTCGTCAGCTCAGGGGTGCAGTGGGGCTCCCCCTCCGTGCCCCCTTCCTGCACCCAGGCCCGAACACTCCCCAGGAAGCGAGCCGGGCAGCTGTGGGACGCGCCCCGACCCTTCTCCGCCTCCCGGCGACCTCGCTGCTCACTGCCTAATGGCCTGTGTGGTTTTCACCGGTTTGTCTTGCTCGCTGCTCGGTGGGGTGTCTCGGCCGGAGGATGCATGTGCCCCCGTGACCCCACCTCGTCGAGCAGCGATGAGCACTGTTTGATGTACGGCAACTGGACCGTTTTAAGCAGAGAAATTTACGGAGCTCGCCGTGGCCTTCCACGGCCGGTGAGCTCGGAAAGCCGATCTGCCGCCTCCTCTTTCCTCTGGTTTCGTTTCTGACAGCTTTCTCCCACGGCCAACTCTCTCACCCTCCCGGCACGTGCTGGTATGTGCTGCGGAGGGAGGGACACGCTCCTGGCCTTTGTCCCCCACACACATGTGATGCCCTCAGCCGCCTTTGCTAACCAGCCCGCCACCACCCCGTCCTTGGTGGAGACACCCCAGATTCTTGTGTACCGGGGATCACGCCGGTGGACACTGTGGCACAGGGAGAAGCAGTGCAGCCTCCAAAGTAGAGGTGTTGGGGTTGTGAGTCCCGGCTGGTAGCAGCGTCCACGGGGCAGTGGCTGTGTGGCCCCGTGTCCCTGTGGCACCCACTCTGCGCCCCCGTTGGCTGCGTGTCCCCGTGTCCCTGTGGCACCCACTCTGCACCCCCGTTGGCTGTGTGTCCCCGTGTCCCTGTGGCACACACTTGCGCCCCTGTTGGCCCCCCTGGAAAATGCAGATGTGAGGGCATCACCACCTCGGGCAAAGGCACAGAAGCTTGGCCTGACCCTGGTGCTGGGCCCCCAGCACCCGCCTTCGAATCCACTCTCCATTCCCTTCACATTGAATGGGCTCTTGGTTTTCACCTCGGTCTTCGCGCTTCCTGCCCGTTCTCCCTTCCCAGGCGGCTGACATCCATCCGTCCGCCCCCGCCCCCCAGCCTGGCCCCAGATAGATCTCATCAGAATCTGCCGGGGAAGCTGGCAGCTCTATACATTGATCGGGAAGAGCCGATTCTCGTAAACTTCCTGCCAGAGCAGGATGTGTGCGTTCCCTCCTCTCCCGTTTGTTTATACGTTTCTCATTAGCGGGTGTCCTGTCCCTCCCGCTGCCCCGGTCCGCGGAGGGGGAGGGCCGTGCCGTGTCTCCCTGCGCCTGGCCCCGCTGGCTTTTGTTTGGGAGTGAAGTGTGTGTTACCCACTTTATCTCCGCGCGGCCCGGCTGGGAGGCAGGCCGCGATATGGACGTGAAATATGTGTGCTGCGTCTGGCGGCTTTCCTGCGGCCTCTCATCATTCTGAAAGCTCTTCCGCTGGCGCTCGGGCGGGAAGGGCTGCGGGCCCCCTCCTCCCAGGCCTATTCGTCTGATTTCCCGTTTCACGTCGCCCGCATTGTCTCTGGTTTCCAGCCCCGGCCTGAGCCCTAATGGTAAAAGCAGGCGTCCTTGCTGGGTTCCTGTCTCGGCCTGGAATGCGCCGGCCGGTCGGGCCGCACAGGCAGATAGCGGAAGCGCCTGGCCACCGCCTTCCCTCGTTTCTGCAGGTTTTGTGCTCAGAAGCGAGGGCTGACCCTCAGCAAAGGCCCTTTCCCCGTGGCTCACTGCGAGCTGCTCCGGGAGGGAGGGTGAGAATAGGAAGGGACTGCTGCACCCCCAGCCCCCAGCCCCGGGCCCACGAGCATGCTGTGACGAGCCCTGTCCCGCGCCCGCTCGGGCGAACCCCACCCGCCCGCCCGAGGGGCCCATCCATCTGAGCCGTGTGCTCCTCACATCCAGGCGCCCATAACTCACTGTCAGGCTGAGAAATGGTGTGTCAGGGATAGCACGCTCCCTGTCCCAGCAGCTCCCTCACCACCCGGGGCCCTGCTTTCAAGATTTTGGCAGAGGCTGCGGGAGCCGCGGGTCCTTGTTTTAACCCTGCAGGCCCCGGGAGGAGCACGGCACGCAGGAGGGTGGCGGCTGCTCGGACCGTGTGAGGGGCAGCAGCCACGTGGGCCCGGCTGGGAGCCCACAGCCCCCTGACCCCGTCGCCGTGTGCCGGCTCCCGCCACCACGGTTTTCTGGCGCGTGTGGCTCTTCCCGGCCACGGGCACTGTCGAGGCACAGCCCAGGCCCGTTGTGGTGGCGAGGGGCCCGCGGTCAGGCGCTTCGGGCGGCGTCTTCACGGGTTTGGGGCCGGAATATCGCCCGGTGGCCTTTTTCCTAACGGGCCCCTGACCTTCCCCCTGCAGGCGCGGAGGCCGACCCTCCGGGGGCCGTGCGGACGCCCCCACCGCGTGGCTGCGGGGTCTTCTGACCCAGAAAAGCTCTCGGTCCGTAACCGTGTTCTCCTGGCGTCGGTTCTTCTGGGTTCTGCGGGCGGGGGCTCTGTGTCTGGTCCAGGGAGGGTCCCCATGAGCCGGGCCTCGGGGCGTCCTCCTGCCCTCTCTTTCCTGAAGGCCCGGTGCTCTCCTTACCGATGTCGGTCTTCAAACGGCCAGGGGTCGATCGGGCGGGGGGCGTGGACGAGGGCAGCGCTTTCACTTTCTCATCCTCGACCCCACGGCCGCTCCAGCACCATCTCTGTTGCAGGCGCCCGGCCCCCCACCCGCATCTGTGGGGTGTTCCCATGTCCCTGGGGACCCCACCTTAGGGGCCCAGAGAAGAGTGTGTTGTTCTTGCCTACGAGTGGTTTTGTTTTCAGTTTTTTTTCTTGTTCCACAGCTCCGGCTGGGACACCCGGGTGCCGGCGGGCAGAGCTGGCCACTCAGAAATGTGCCTCTTCGGGGGTAGTGACTGTTTGAAGGGGATAAATCTGAAGAACAGCAGTTCTGCGAGAATCTCGCCCGGCCGGCGTGGCTCAGTGGTTGAGCATCGACCTAGGAACCGGGAGGTCAGGGTTCGATTCCCAGTCAGGGCACATGCCCGGGGTTGCGGGCTGGATCCCCGGGAGTGGGGGGCGTGCGGGAGGCAGCCGATCCGTGACTCTCATCATGGATATTCCTATCTCTCCCTTCCTCTCTGAAATCAATAAAACTGTATTTAAAAAAACATATTAACAAAAAAAGACTCTGAGCCCCGAGTGAGCGGACATTGATGTCTGGGCGCTGAGCTCAGGAGAGGGCTGGACACACACCTGGGGACCCCGTGTCCTGCCCCAGAACTGCCCCCCCATATCCTCGCATCTTCAGGGGCACATGGGGGTCACGGGGTGGCCTCGCCGTCGTGGCGCGTTGCTCAGAGGTGCCTGCCTGTCCGGGCCCAGAAGGCACTGTGTGAATGCACACGGATTCGTGCTTCTCCCACCGCTCTGGCCAGTCGTGCAGTCGTGTCCACGCGATGGTGAGAGCGTCCCGAGAACCCGGGCGGGTAAAGTTCCTCCCTGACAGTGACCGTGAGGTGGGAACTGGGAAGCGGACAGTCCCGCCTCACTCCTGATTTCAACGGGAATCTGCTAACATTTCCCCCCTGAGAGGTTTTCCGCAGGTTTTTGGGAGCTGCCTTCCTGAGGCCGAGGAGCATTGGCTGGGAATTTTCTTTGCTGTGTTCTGCTTTATCCCATCACCCGCTCCCCCCCTCTCCCGGGAATTAAGCATTGTACCAAGTTTAAAAAAATATACGTGTGTATACACAAATTGCCACACATCTCTTCCTCTCCACATATGCACATACAAAGTGGCACACCCTCTCTCAGGTACCCTATCGTTTGAGCTTATAATCGCTATTGTAAAAAACTGGACACATTCCCTGAGAAT
>NW_005881538.1:0-5730 GCF_000147115.1 Myotis lucifugus | reverse complement strand
AGGCGCCACCCCCCCTCGGGCTGAATGCCTCAGCGTGCACTTACGCAGCCAACGGTGGTTTGGTTCCCAGCGCCACCTCACCGGATCACCAGATGCCCGAGGATGTCCAATCCCCCATGTTAAACCGGACAATGGTATTTGTCGGTAATCTGAGCGGCGTGTCCCTTTAACTGGAATCAGCCGCCGGTTCGGAATACCACTGATACACTGTAAAATGTACATTTCTGGGTAAATAGCTGCGACACTTGTTGTTTAGGGACTTGTGACAAGAAAACAGTCTGGACCTATTCAATACAGGCCCGCTCATCACCTCACGTGTCAGCAACAATGGAACATTTTTTAAATGTTTTTCACCCGCTGTTGGCTGAATCTGCAGGTGCGGCAACTGGGGTTTCCAAAGGCCAAGCACACCCTTCCCAGCGCCAGTGCCATGTCCTTAAGACTCTCTCTGCACCCCTTGCCCCGCTCCCCAAAAAAGACTCTCATCCCAGTGGTTCTCAACCTGGGCTGCCAAGGTTGAGAACCGCTGCTCTAAACTGTTCCCCACATAACACAGCAGCTGTGCGTGCCACCCCCTATCAGACACACTGATTCACGGTCCACTCATCACTTTGTTTCAGATGACAAACAGGTGCACTTACTAGCTTCCAACCAACAGCTTCTCAGACCTGGAAGGACTCCCGCTTTTCACAATGAAAGAGGCTTCTGGTTGTGCCCTGTCCCACCCCCAGAGCACGTGCTCCGTGAGAAGGAAAAGAGAACTCGCCCACCGTATTTTAACTGATCGCTTGCTTGTGACTATTGGGCGAGATTTATTCTCTCATTAATCACCGCCCTCCCTTCATTCGTGTTAAACAGGAAATTGATTAGGAAAGATCCCCATCACGGTTAAAAGGAAATAATTAGCTGCTACATGGCTCGGCCCCGCGACAGGAAGGCGTGACTGAATTGTTAGGAAGATGAACAGCCCGTGCATCCGGGCCGGCGTGGGCCCGCGGCCATCTCGCGGGGCGCTGATTGCTCCTGACACTGAGTGGCGTCTGGACTCCCGGCGGCAGCGAGCGCACCTGCTGGAGGGGGTCAGGCACCATCAAAGGCAGGAGAGGGACCCCGAGTGAGGGCTGCCCGGGTGCCAAGGAGCCCCTTCCCGTGGGCGCCCAAATGTCCTGGGTGTCATTCCCAAAAGCGGGCCACACCCGCTGCGGGCCAGGGCACAGGCGCGCTCACCGCTCTCCATCCGGCGACCTCCGGGCCGAGGACCCTGCTCCTGGTGCCCCCTCCCCAGCAGCGTGCCTGAGGCCAGGGCCACAGCCAGGGAACTTGGAGGGGGCGGGAGGGGACAGTGGGGGCCGGGCGGCCAGCCGTGGCTCCCCAGCCCTGGGCTGTCTTTGGCGCGTGGCCAGCGCGTGACTGGCTGTCTGGGACGAGCCGTGGTACCCACGTCCAAGTGCATCGCCCTCCCCGACACATCCGATAACATCAAAGCAAGACGGAGACTGTGGCGTAGCAGGAGCCAGGGCCGCCCGGTGTCGCTGCTGGAGAGGACCTTCCGATCAAGGCCGAACTCCGCGGCTCCTAAGCAACCTGCCCGCGTCTCTTTAGGGCGACCAGCTGCCAGCCGGCCCTGGAACAGGGTGGCCCGTGACCCACAGGTCTCCTTTCCCATCCGTGAAACAGGGGTGCACCCCAGGGGGCCCCAGCCCCATCTGAACGTAATGCAGCAGCCTGATTGGGCGTTGGCATGCGCTGGGCCCAACTCCCACTGCACACGCCTGCGCGGTGCTAGGCTGCGTGGACTCGGGCTCAGAACACTCTTAACACAGTGCTCTCGGCAGCATCATTACAGCCGGCAGCTCAGCAGGAGTCCTTCAGCCACAAATCCAACAGTCAAGGTCAGGGTGGAGGTGGGGTGAGGGAGGAGCTATGAGGGCCTCCTGCAGCCCAAATCAGAGAAGGTCGAGTGAAGGTGAGGGCAGGGCTCTGGCAGCCCCCGGGACCCAGGGCGCTTCCTGGGAGGGGCTATGGAAATCCGGTCCATTTCCTGCCGCTTTGCTGGGCGCTGCAGGAGCAGACCGCTGTACTTCTGAGACCAATGAGAAAGGTTTTGGGTCTTTCCTGGGTCCCATTCCCGTCGGGGCAGTGTCCTGAGGGCTGTGGCTACCTGAGTGTCAGGCTTTTCTCAGCTGTTTGAGAACTGACGGACTTTGGGGCGAAGCTTCGAAGATAGGTTTGTTCCACCCAGATCTTGGGGAACCACCTGAGCAAACATCACTGTGAGAACTCGGGGTGCGTCGGAGGGTGTCTGGGCGGTAGGGGGAGGACCAGGGTCCCTCTGGGCCCCTGAGAGGGGCTGGGAAGAGCGATTTTCTTGGTCCCTAGCTGGGGAGGAGGAGTGCTCTCAAGGCCCAGAGATGAAGATGCTGAGCTGGGGAAATGAAGGGCCGCTCAGGCGCACGCAGAGGGGATGCTGCTGCGGGGGGGTGGGGGGACCCTGGCGCCCCATCACCTGCCTCTGAGATGAAGGCATGGCCTCTCCCCGGGGCCGCGGGTCCCTTCCCCTCACAGACACGCTCCATGCCCCTGTGAGACGGCTTGACCCCAAGGACCGAACTTTCTAGATTAGGTCCTTCAGGAAGCCCGGGGGTGGGGGGAGGGGGCGGAGACAGGAGCCTCTGAGCATCTTCATTCCCTCTCCCCGCCCCACAAATCCACCCCCCCTGGGTGGCATTTGCAGAGCATTTCCACGGGCCCCCCTGATCCCCTCAGAATAAGAAGGCCACATTCCTTGATCTGTGGTTGCATTAACCCCCCTTTTCCTTATGAGGTAGAATTTGGCTACAAATGAACGCCGTGGAGGTGAGAGGAGTCTGACGATAGGAAAGGAGGCTAATTTGGTCCTGGCTGCTCCCGGCGCGAGGGGGACTGTAATTACCTCCCCGCCCGGCGGGGCCTCCCGGGGGGAGATTAGGGTTATGAGTCCGTAGATCCCGGTTATCTCCTGGCTGAGGCCGGGACCAGCTGGACCGGAGCCCGTGCGTTTATTTGAGGATTTAATTAAAAGCTCTAAGTGGAGCGGTTCTCTGAATTAGCATTTAACATGTGACTGATTGCGGGTTTAATATTGTCTTAGAGCCGACCCGGGAGGCCCTCAGACCGCATTCCGTCCGGGGCTCCGGGGGCCGCTCGTTAATCTCAGCAACGAGGGGTCGGTTCCGACTTCCGATGGAGATTATTTACGGGACGATCTGCGAGGAATGAAGAGGCGCAGAGGCAAGTGCTTCATTGAATTCGAAAGCGTCTTGGGCCTAGTCACCGGGTCGGCGCTGGGTCGGCGCTGGGACACCACGGACGGGGGAGCGCGAGTAACAGAGCGAGTGGGTCCCTGTGTGTCCTGGGTAACTCGCTGCTCGGAAGGGACCTCAGGTCCGGCTGGCTGATCCCATCCCCGGAGAAGAATGACTAAAGGCACCCCCTGTGCCTGGGGTGGCACGCGGCCCCCTGGGTGCCCAGGGCACAGGCACGGAGGGGTCTGGACTGGCGGGAGCTTGACTGACAGGCCCCCCCCCCCCAAGTCCCTGAGCGGGCCCTCCCTCCCCCCACCCTTGCACCGCCAGACGCACAGGTGTCCCTGTGGATCCGCTGGATAAGCGAGGCCGAGCCCTGCCCTCGGGTTCCCACCTTCTGGGTCAGCCGAGGACCGTGGGCTATGACAGCCTGAAAGGAAGGACCCTGCCCCTCGGGTGGCTCAGAGGCTGACCTCCACCTAGGAACCAGGAGATCACGGTTCGATTCCCGGTCAGGGCACAGGCCAGGGCTGCAGCCTGCATCCCCAGCGTGGGGCGTGCAGGAGGCAGCCCATCAGTGACTCTCATCATTGATGATTCTCTCTCTCTCCCTCTCCCTTCCTCCCTGAAATCAATAAAAATATATTTAAACAACAACAACAAGCAGGAACTCTGTCCTCGCGGTGCCTGTTTTAGAAATCTAAAATTATTTCAAAATAAAAAGTACAGACCACAACACCAAAGCCACGATCCACGAAAGACACGGCTGATAAGCGTGGCTTCTCGGAAATGGACAGCTGCCGCGCCAGCGGAAGAGAATGAGGAGCCGGCCGTGGGCTGGGGAAATGGTCACAAAAGACACGCCCGGTGAGGAACGGGTACCCGCCATGGACAAGAGACTTTCAAAGTTCAGCCGAGAGAAATGGCTCAACTGAGGATGGACCGAGGACCTTCACAGACACTCATCGAAGGAGCCGGCCGGGGGCAATGCGCGCACGGCAGGGCCCAGCAGCGCTAGTCCAGCATCGCGTGCTGTCGGGGAAAATGCCATTAGACCGAGGAGGGACCTCCACGCACCTACAAGAAGGGCCAATCCCAGAGGAGGACCAGCCATCCTGGAGCACAGGCGGCGGCGATGGGGGCAGGAATGTCACCAAACAGGAGCCGCCTGCCCTCCGGGTCCCCGAGGGGGAGGCAGGCCACCAGCCCGGCTCCACGGACCCTGTTCCTCCCGTGACAGCCCCGGTCCAGGGCCTGAACAGGAAGCTTTGCACGAACTTCTGCTTTACTGCGCTCATCTCATCGCCAAGCTTCGAAGTGCCAAACGCTGCCAGCTGCCCCGGGAAGTCGTCTTGCCTGGGACCCCGAGTGTCACACAGAAGCTCAGTTCAAACCCCCAGCCCCGAGACAGGTTCTCCATCAGCACCGCCCACCCGGCGCAGCGACGCGGGAACTCACCTCCGCTCCGCCCCGCGCTGCCTTCCAGCCGGGATCTCACGCTGCCACGTCCACAGCCTGAAAGAGACACGGGAAACCATTTACCAGGCGGACCGGCTAATAATGCGGAGTTTGTCATCAAAGAAAACACCATCATTTCAACAGAAACATCAAAAGTGCTTTATTCAAAGTCATGTCCATCGCTAGCTACACATTTCCCCCATCTTTCAGGTAATTTGTGGATACCGTCCCAATAGAACTTTCCTTGTTTTGAGGGAAACCATTCAGAGACTCAATTTTCCATTCTTCATACGTTCTGAAGTGCTGCTCAGAAAGTGCGTGTGCCGTCGATCGGAACAAGTGGTCCTCTGAAGGAGCAAGGGCTGGTGAATACGGCGGGTGGGTTCATACTTCCCAGGCAAGATCTTTTCACGTGTCTTTAACTAGTTTGGAAGTGTGTGATGGTGCATCATCATGAAGCAAAATTACTTTGCCGTGTCTTCTGGCCCATTCTGGTGGTTTTACGATCAAAGTGTGGTTCAGATTATTTGTTGTCAGTGGCGATCAGTATTAACTGTTTCACCTGGTTTTAGAAGCTCATAATACACCACACCTTCCTGATCCCACCAAACACGGAGCATTGTCTTCTTTCTGAAGCCATTTGGCCTTACAGTCGATGTTGACGGTTGACCTGGGTCATCCCGTGATTTTGTGCGTTTGGGATTCTCAAAATAAATCCACTTTTCGTTGCCAGTCACAATTCGATGCAAAAAAGACTTTCTTTCGTGCTGTTGAAGCAACATTTTACTGATGACTTTTCGGTTTTCCATTTGTCTTTCATTCAGTTGATGTGGCACCCATTTTCCTTCCTTTAAAATCTTTCCCATTGCTTGTAAACGATCGGAAATTGTTTGCTGAGCAACGTTTAATCTTTCTGCAAGTTGTTTTTGAGTTTGACACGCATCTTCATCCAATAATGCTTGTAATTGTTGGTCTTCAAACTTTTTCG
>NW_005881537.1:0-5731 GCF_000147115.1 Myotis lucifugus | reverse complement strand
TACTTGTATTTCAAGGGTTTTCACACGTTTCTAATCATTTCTATGTACAATCATTGTGTATTTTAAGAGTTTTACCAACATGAGACAGTTTTCTTAGAAATATATACATGACAATTCAGGATTTAAACTGCTTCTTTCCAAAAACTACAGCCAATTGAGCCAAAATAGTAAATATGAACAGTATTCTCTTTATTTAAAGGTTCATACACAAATAGTGAGCTCTATAAATGGCAATTCTTCATGTTTGAAAGAACTTTCTTGAAAAAACGCCAAGTAAGTTAGCCAGAATTGTAACATTATCAGTAATCTTTTCACTTCACAGCTTTATACCTCTAATCTCGGTGTTTGAACAAGGCCTTAACAAAAGTATGACTGTATTTACTTGTATTTCAAGGGTTTTCACACGTTTCTAATTATTTCAATGTACAATGCTAGTGTATTTTAAGAGTTTTACCAACATGAGAAAGTTTTCTTAGCAATACATACATGAATCTTCAGGATTTAGACTGCTTCTTTCAAAAAACTCCAGCCAATTCAGCCAAAATAGTAAATATGAACAGTATTCTCTTTATTTAGAGGCTGCATACACAAATTCTGAGCTCTATAAATGGCAATTCTTCATGTTGGAAAGAACTTTCTTCAGAAAAACACCAAGTAAGTTAGCCAGAATTGTAACATTATCAGTAATCTTGTCATTTCACAGCTTTATACCTCTAATCTCGGTGTTTAAACAAGGCCTTAACGAAAGTATGGCTGTATTTACTTGTATTTCAAGGGTTTTCACACGTTTCTAATCATTTCCATGTACAATCCTTTTGTATTTTAAGAGTTTTACCAACATGAGACAGTTTTCTTCGAAATATATACATGACAATTCAGGATTTAAACTGCCTCTTTCAAAAAACTCCAGCCAATTCAGCCAAAATAGTAAATATGAACAGTATTCTCTTTATTTAAAGGCCTCATATTCAAATTCTGAGCTCTATAAGTGCCAATTTTTCAGGTTTTAAAGAACTTTCTACAGAAAAACATCTAGTCAGTTAGCCAGATTGTAACATTATCAGTAATCTTGTCATTGAGCAGCTTTATACCACAAATCTTGGAGTTTGAACAAGGCCTTAACGAAAGTATGGCTGTATTTACTTGTATTTCAAGGGTTTTCACACGTTTCTAATCATTTCCATGTACAATCATTGTGTATTTTAAGAGTTTTACCAACATGAGACAGTTTTCCTAGAAATATATACATGACAATTCAGGATTTTAACTGCCTCTTTCAAAAAACTCCAGCCAATTCAGCCAAAATAGTAAATAGGAAGAGTATTCTCTTCATTTAAAGGCTGCATACACAAATTCTGAGCTCTATAAATGCCAATTCTTCATGTTGGAAAGAACTTTCTTCAGAAAATCGCCATGTAAGTTAGCCAGAATTGTAACATTATCAGTAATCTTGTCATTAAACAGCTTTATACCTCTAATCTTGGAGTTTCAACAAGGCCTTAACGAAAGAATGGCTGTATTTACTTGTATTTCAAGAGTTTTCACACGTTTCTAATCATTTCCATGTACAATCATTGTGTATTTTAAGAGTTTTACCAACATGAGACAGTTTTCTTAGAAATATATACATAAAAATTCAGGATTTAAACTGCTTCTTTCAAAAAACTCCAGCCAATTCAGCCAAAATAGTAAATATGAAGAGTATTCTCTTTATTTAAAGGTTCATACACAAATAGTGAGCTCTATAAATGGAAATTCTTCATGTTTGAAAGAACTTTCTTCAGAAAAAGTCCAAGTAAGTTAGCCAGAATTGTAACATTATCAGTAATCTGTCATTAAGTAGCTTTATACCTCAAATCTTGGAGTTTGGACAAGGCCTTAACTAAAAAATGGCTGAATTTACTTGTATTTCAAGGGTTTTCACACGTTTCTAATCATTTCCATGTACAATCATTGTGTATTTTAAGAGTTTTACCAACATGAGACAGTTTTCTTAGAAATATATACATGACAATTCAGGATTTAAACTGCTTCTTTCAAAAAACTCCAGCCAATTCAGCCAAAATAGTAAATATAACAGTATTCTCTTTATTTATAGGCTTCATACACAAATTCTGAGCTCTATAAATGGCAATTCTTCATGTTTGAAAGAACTTTCTTTAGAAAATCATCTAGTCAGTTAGCCAGAATTTTAACATTATCAGTAATCTTTTCATTTCACAGCTTTATATCTCTAATCTCGGTGTTTGAACAAGGCCTTAACAAAAGTATGGCTGTATTTACTTGTATTTCAAGGGTTTTCACACGTTTCTAATCATTTCCATGTACAATCATTGTGTATTTTAAGAGTTTTACCAACATGAGACAGTTTTCTTAGAAAGATATACATGACAATTCAGGATTTAAACTGCTTCTTTCAGAAAACTCCAGCCAATTCAGCCAAAATAGTAAATATGAACAGTATTTTCTTTATTTAAAGGCTGCATACACAAATTCTGAGCTCTATAAATGGCAATTCTTCATATTTTAAAGAACTTTCTTTAGAAAAACGTCAAGGAAGTTAGCCAGAATTGTAATATTATCCGTAATCTTGTCATTAAACAGCTTTATACCTCTAATCTTGGTGTTTGAACAAGGCCTTAAGGAAAGTATGGCTGTATTTACTTGTATTTCAAGGGTTTTCACACGTTTCTAATCATTTCCATGTACAATCATTGTGTATTTTAAGAGTTTTACCAACATGAGACAGTTTTCTTAGAAAGATATACATGACAATTCAGGATTTAAACTGCTTCTTTCAGAAAACTACAGCCAATTCAGCCAAAATAGTGAATATGAACAGTATTCTCTTTATTTAAAGTCTTCATACAAAAATTCTGAGCTCTATAAATGGCAATTCTTCGTGTTTGAAAGAACTTTCTTCAGAAAAACATCTGGTCATTTAGCCAGAAATGTAACATTATCAGTAATCTTGTCATTTCACAGCTTTATATCTCTAATCTCGGTGTTTGAACAAGGCCTTAACAAAACTATGGCTGTATTGACTTGTATTTCAAGGGTTTTCAGACGTTTCTAATCATTTCCATGTACAATCATTGTGTATTTTAAAAGTTTTACCAACATGAGACAGTTTTCTTAGAAATATATACATGAATCTTCAGGATTTAAACTGCTTCTTTCAAAAAACTCCAGCCAATTCAGCCAAAATAGTAAATAGGAACAGTATTATCTTTATTTAAAGGCTGCATACACAAATTCTGAGCTCTATAAATGGCAATTCTTCATGTTTGAAAGAACTTTCATCAGAAAAACGACAAGTAAGTTAGCCAGAATTGTAACATTATCAGTAATCTGTCATTAAGTAGCTTTATACCTCAAATCTTGGAGTTTGGACAAGGCCTTAACGAAAGAATGGCTGTATTTACTTGTATTTCAAGGGTTTTCACACGTTTCTAATCATTTCCATGTACAATCATTGTGTATTTTAAGAGTTTTACCAACATGAGACAGTTTTCTTAGAAATATATACATAAAAATTCAGGATTTAACCTGCTTCTTTCAAAAAACTCCAGCCAATTCAGCCAAAATAGTAAATATGAACAGTATTCTCTTTATTTAAAGGTTCATACACAAATAGTGAGCTCTATAAATGGCAATTCTTCATGTTTGAAAGAACTTTCTTCAGAAAAACGACAAGTAAGTTAGCCAGAAATGTAACATTATCAGTAATCTTGTCATTTCACAGCTTTATCCCTCTAATCTCGGTGTTTGAACAAGGCCTTAACGAAAGTATGGCTGTATTTACTTGTATTTCAAGGGTTTTCACACGTTTCTAATAATGTCCATGTAGAATCATTGTGTATTTTAAGAATTTTACCAACATGAGACAGTTCTCTTACAAATATATACATGACAATTCAGGATTTAAACTGCTTCTTTCAAGAAACTCCAGCCAATTCAGCCAAAATAGTAAATATGAACAGTATTTTCTTTATTTAAAGGCTGCATACACAAATTCTGAGCTCTATAAATGGCAATTCTTCATGTTTGAAAGAACTTTCTTCAGAAAAACATCTGGTCATTTAGCCAGAAATGTAACATTATCAGTAATCATGTCATTTCACAGCTTTATATCTCTAATCTCGGTGTTTGAACAAGGCCTTTACAAAACTATGGCTGTATTGACTTGTATTTCAAGGGTTTTCACACGTTTCTAATCATTTCCATGTACAATCATTGTGTATTTTGAAAGTTTTATCAACATGAGACAGTTTTCTTAGAAATATATACATGAATCTTCAGGATTTAAACTGCTTCTTTCAAAAAACTCCAGCCAATTCAGCCAAAATAGTAAATAGGAACAGTATTATCTTTATTTAAAGGCTGCATACACAAATTCTGAGCTCTATAAATGGCAATTCTTCATGTTTGAAAGAACTTTCTTCAGAAAAACGACAAGTAAGTTAGCCAGAATTGTAACATTATCAGTAATCTGTCATTAAGTAGCTTTATACCTCAAATCTTGGAGTTTGGACAAGGCCTTAACGAAAGAATGGCTGTATTTACTTGTATTTCAAGGGTTTTCACACGTTTCTAATCATTTCCATGTACAATCATTGTGTTTTTTGAGAGTTTTACCAACATGAGACAGTTTTCTTAGAAAGATATACATGACAATTCAGGATTTAAACTGCTTCTTTCAGAAAACTACAGCCAATTCAGCCAAAATAGTGAATATGAACAGTATTCTCTTTATTTAAAGTGTTCATACAAAAATTCTGAGCTCTATAAATGGCAATTCTTCATGTTTGAAAGAACTTTCTTCAGAAAAACATCTAGTCATTTAGCCAGAAATGTAACATTATCAGTAATCTTTTCATTTCACAGCTTTATACCTCTAATCTCAGTGTTTGAACAAGGCCTTAACGAAGGTATGACTGTACGTACTTGTATTTCAAGGGTTTTCACACGTTTCTAAAAATTTCCATGTAGAATCATTGTGTATTTTAAGAATTTTACCAACATGAGACAGTTTTCTAGAAATATATACATAAATCTTCAGGATTTAAACTGCTTCTTTTAAAAAACTCCAGCCAATTCAGCCAAAATAGTAAATATGAACAGTATTCTCTTTATTTAAAGTCTTCATACACAAATTCTGAGCTCTATAAATGGCAATTCTTCGTGTTTGAAAGAACTTTCTTCAGAAAAACATCTGGTCATTTAGCCAGAAATGTAACATTATCAGTAATCTTGTCATTTCACAGCTTTATATCTCTAATCTCGGTGTTTGAACAAGGCCTTAACAAAACTATGGCTGTATTGACTTGTATTTCAAGGGTTTTCACACGTTTCTAATCATTTCCATGTACAATCATTGTGTATTTTAAAAGTTTTACCAACATGAGACAGTTTTCTTAGAAATATATACATGACAATTCAGGATTTAAACTGCTTCTTTCAAAAAACAACAGCCAATTCAGCCAAAATAGTAAATATAAACAGTATTCTCTTTATTTAAAGGCTTCATACACAAATTCTGAGCTCTATAAATGGCAATTCTTCATGTTTGAAAGAACTTTCTTTAGAAAATCATCTAGTCAGTTAGCCAGAATTTTAACATTATCAGTAATCTTTTCATTTCACAGCTTTATACCTCTAATCTCGGTGTTTGAACAAGGCCCTAACCAAAAGAGGCTGATTTACTTTGTATTTCAAGGGTTTTCACACG
>NW_005881536.1:0-5732 GCF_000147115.1 Myotis lucifugus | reverse complement strand
TAGTTATTTCTTCTTGGTTTGCTTTTAAGTTACACTGTCCTAGAATTTTGTCCACTTCACCCACGTGTCCAACTAGAGCAGCATACAATTATTCGTAGCATGTAATCTCGGGAGCTCCCGTGTTGTCCTCTTCTGTTCTCATCCCCTTCACCAGGGGCACCAGAGGCTTGTCAATTTTCTCAGCCATCTTCAAAGATCAGCTCTCAGCATTGTTGGTTCCACACGGCATGTTTATTTTAAACTTGACATTTGTCTCCCTTTCCCTGTGTCTTTTCCCCCTCTCCTTTTCACCGTCTTTGAGTAATTACACTGTTCTCACTCCTTCCCTGCAGCCTCTTCCCTTTAACAAGTTTCAAAGCTGTGTGCTTGGCGTTAGGTTCTTACTGGTTATGCAACCCACCAAGATCTAAAGTGAGCCCTGCCCCGCCATCTGTGCTCTTGCACATTCTGCACTAGTTTCGTCTTGGTGGATGGGCATTGTGGCTATTGTCTTAGTCTACTTTTTAGGTTTAACTGTACCTATTTGCTAATTTCTTTCCCACTAACCATGTACTCTTGACGTTTCCCATGTTTTGTTTCTGCTGAATTCGAAATAATTTCTTCAGATCTACCTTCCATTTCACTAGTTCTTTCTTTAACTGTATCTAACTGCAATTAAATCAATCCACTGATCAATGAACCTTTATTTTTTAATTTTATTTATTTTTTTAATCCATTGAGTTTTATTTCCATTCATTATATTTTTCATTTCAAGAAATTCTAGGTGGTCTTTTTTAAGTTGGCTTGATCACTTTTTTTTTTATGGTCACACACTCTTTATTCGTATGTTAAATCCCTTTTGATTTACTTAAGCATACCTCGCTTACTGGCTTTTCTGCCCTGAAAATCCCATATTCGAAGTATCTGTGAGTCACATTCTGTCGCCTCTGGCTTTCCTGTGATGCCTTATTGCCGGCATGCTTTATGATTTTTTGCTATGATTTCATGTGTCTTGGGCTTTTACCTGTGGGAGCCCCTTGAGATGGGGCTGAGGTTGGGTCCTCCCACAATCACCGACTCCCTGAAACAACTTGAACTGAAATGCTGGGCTTCGGACCCTCGGGTATTGTAATTTGAGATGCCAACCCCCCGAGGGCCAGCTGGTGGTCACAGGTTTTCTCCTCCGCTCAATGCCAAAACCAGGGACTGGCATTCCCCTGGCTGGCGGGGTCAGGACGCTGTTCTAGTTCATCCTTAGGTAGAGGGTATGGTCCCTTGAGTAGCAGAGGTCTCCCACTAGCCTGCCCTCCTCCAGTTGGCTTTGATCTGTCATCTTCTAACGAGGCCTCCAGGCCAAGCTCAATTCAAATTTGCAGTCCAGCAAATGCCCCCCTAGGCACAGAGCTTCCCCCGGCTCCCCAGGTTCCTATACACACTCCAGGGTCAGCCTGTGAGTGCTCATTCCTCACCGGCCAGCTCACTCGAGGGTCTGAGAAAACACCACTCACGTTTTATTCAGCACTTCTGCTTTCAGTGGGAGTGAGGATGGGCAGGGAACCAAGTCCCCAGATCTGCCAGAAATCGCAGTCCTCTCTGTGTGTAAGATCCCTGGTGCTAGGAGGGCTCCCCTGCCGGGCCTGGGTGGGTGAGGGGAGGGGAGAGGATGCCTCTGCTGCCCCCAGGTGACCTGTGCCGCTGGAATCAAGGATGTTCCCGGGAGAAACGCTCTTGGTAGTTGCCACTTAAGAAAATGTAAAGGCCCCTGTAATATAACAGAGTGCCAGGCCAGCTCTGCTTTATAAAATGCACATGCTGCAGCTGTTTATGTTTGCTGGGCGGTGTTTTTGTCGCCGTCCTCACCTCACAGCATTTGAGGGCCCGGCCCTCGGTCCCCACAGGCCACATGCCTGCTGCTGGGATCCCACTCGGTGGGGACAGACGCTTACCCAGCCTCCGCCTCTCTGGTCCTGAGACAGCCCAGAGAGTCATGAAATGACCTTGTATCACCCGCAAAGGCCACTGGACAAAAAGCCCCTCTGTTGGGCCACGGTGGACGGAGCCACTGTTTGCTGAGAAGTGCCTGGGTGAGCAGAGGGGGCTCCAGTGATCCAGGGAGGGGCCTCCCTACCTGGGAGATGTGAAAGGCACAGCCACAAAACGCAGAGGAGTGCAGCCGGCACAGCAGGGTGCTCGGTGATAAAAATAAAACCGTTTCTGCACACATAGCACTGGCTGTTACAGCCACTTCGCACGTACTTTTGTCTTCATCCCTCCCTACTGTTCTGCAAGGACTTGCCAGGCTTTGCAGACTCCCCAGGAGGCCCACTTTGCAATAGCCCCAGGGCCATGTCTCCCCGGTGGGCAATCCCAGCCCAGAGCTCCTCTTTCCGCTGGTTCCACCCAAGTCCCAGGGAGGATGCTCATTGGCTGGGGTTGCCCAAGAGGCTGGGTATGTATGTGCTTTATCATGGGCAAAGGCGACCTGCTAGGTCCAGCTGGCCGCTCATCTTGCCAGTCCTGGTCCTCAGTGTCCTATATGTCCGTGGCCACCAGTCCCGGCTGATGCAGTTTGTTGGTTATAGCTTTATAATTTTTGGACACCTTTCTGTTGTCCCCCAGTTGAATGTGGCTGGGTTTGGGGGAGTGGGAGATCCCTGGGCTGGCTGGCCCGGGGCGGGGAGTGTAGGGAGTGGGGACTCTTGGGCTCCCCTGGCACTGGTCCCACAATCTCCCTTTCATTTGGCCCCTTGCCCCTGTTGGTGGGAAATCCATCCCCTCTCCCAGGGTTGCCACTTGACCTTGGTGCTCCAGGGGCATTAGCCAGAACCCTGGGACATGAGCAGAGGGTCCTCCCTCCTTTCCCTAGCCCCCTCCCCACAAGCCTGACCATGGCTAAGGGGTCCCAGAGCCTCCTCCTGCCTTTGGCCTGGGCCTCCTGAGTTGGAGGAGGCAGGGCAGGACCCAGACACATGTAAGTCTGGCCCAGGGTCCAGCACCTGGCCATGGCTCAGGTCTACTCTCCTGGAAGTCACCTATCCTCCTGGGGATAGGAGCAGCAGCAGCCCCTCCTCTCAGGCTGTGTGACAAGGATCTCTGCCTGCTCAGTGGGGCCAGAATGGAGCAGGACCCTCCCGCAGTGAGAAACACACAGCACATGTGGTGGGCATGTCCTTGCCCCTCCTGTGAGTCCCAACACCCTGATTCCCATGGGGGTTTCTCCCCATTCTCACCTGATGAGGTTCTCTAGGACTGACCCCACCTTCTCTGCTCAAGTGACGGGCAGTGTCTTGGCCTGATTAATCAATGTGCTCTACCCCTGGCCCCACCACTGTAATTGGCTCAGGATGAGCATGTGACTCAATCCTGGCCAATGAGCTTCTTCCCTGAGACTTTAGCTAGAACCAGAAGGAAAGAGGGTTTCCTCTCCACTGGAATAGCCCTCCTGGGAGAGAGGACCTTGGGGCTGGCTGGGGCTTTTGAGAATGAGCCTAACAGAAAGTTACCAGAGCCGAGGAAGAAGCAGACAGATGACCACTGGGGTGAAGGCACATTTATTCCTAGGGAGAGTGCCCCCTGCGTGCACTTAGCTGATTATAGCATCCCTGCCTTGAGGGTGAGCAGCAGGGTCTCATGTCCCTGCTGTGACGGGTCAGAGTGGTGGTGTGCAGACCTCGCTTCCGGATTTGAGGCACACACCAAACATCAACAGATGAGCAACAGTACGGCCTGTAACTGTCAGAGCGCTCCACAGTCAGCAACGACGCTCTCCGGAAGAAGCAAGTGCCAGGTTCTGTCAAATCACACAACGAATATATATTTGTTATAGGAAAATGAGAAAACGTAGGCAAGCAAAACAAAATATTTAAGGCCATCACCATTCCAACGTGACAGTGGTTAAGTTTGCCCTTTCTAGACATTTTCCTGTGCAAAAATTACACCGGTCAGCATCCGTGTATTTATAGAAACGGGTCACTGCTCTGCATGCTGTGTTATAGTCCCACTTTTTTCGCTTTCTGTATCATGAGCATTTTTCTATGACAGCAAGGATATAATGCAGCCATCATTTCTCATGGCTACATGGACTTCATTGTGGAAATCAGCGATAATTTACATGAACAATCCCTTATTATTGGGCTTTTGAGTTTTGTTGCTTTTCCTTGTAACTTTGAACATCTTGTAACTGCATCAGTTTGCATATTTGTGCAATTAATTCCTTGGAGTTAACGACAGACGTGGAATCACATGTGTCTACTGGTCGCCATAGACGGCAGGCTCACAGGCTCCGGGGCCCGGTTACGCTTTCTCGTGATATTAAGACTCCACCCATCTTGAGGGTGAAATATGACTTCCCAGTAGAATTTGCAATTCCTATTTCCCTAAGCATTCTTGTACAGTTGCTGGATATTTGTGTTTCTCTTTTGGGGACATTCTGTTTATCACTTTAAATGGGTGATATGTTTTTGTTTGATTCCCTCCGGACTAGATCCTGAGTCTTGAAAGGGTTTGCCTGTCAGTAGTTTATTTGGGAGGTGGTCCCAGGACCCACCAGGGAGTGAGAGAGTGAGCTGGAAAGAGAAGGCAACCAGTGAGGGTCTTATAAGCCACTTGCCCCAGTCCCCCTGGGTTAAGACATCCCTCCCAAGAGTGAGAAAGCTGGGGGATTCACACACACACACACACACCCGCTCCGTCAGGCACTGTTAAGGCTGCTGGCTTGGGGGTGTGGGGGACATAAGACCCAGGACGCGGGCCAGCAGAGGGCAGGCCCAGAAAAGAGGCTCAGGGGGCTGGTGGCAGGTGGGCGGGTGGGGGCACCTGACAGGGTCAGCCAGGCTGCTTGTCTTTCTCTCGGTCGTTTGCAAGCTCTCTTTATAGCTCAGTATTGATTGCACCCTCATGTTATGTCATAAAGGCTGAAATTCCTGCCCCCCTGCCATTCTATTTTGTTCATGGGATGCTTCTGCCACCCCCAAAAATTAATTAATAATTTAAATCTTAATCCTTATAGTTTCTGCCTTTATACTTAGAGCGTATTTCTTCACTCTGAGAGAACATAAACATTTATTTCTTGTATTTTAACCATTTTGTTTTAAAAATAAATCTTTCACCCACCTAGCACTTGGCCTTTTGAGTCTTCACTGGTGGTTGGGGGAGAATTGGGAAGAGGTGCACGCAGGGCTGCGAGACCCCAGTGACCCAATTCTGATTTTGTATCTGCAACAGAAAAGGGGGTAACTCTAGACAAAGATCAATGACATAAGACAAGAAGTCCCTCTTGTAAGCAGTAACAGCAAACGTCTCTGCACAGGTTGTCCTTCCTCCTCTGGCTTGGACCCCAGGGCGGGGTGGTGGAGGTGGGTAGGGGCTCCAGGCTCAGGAAGAGCTGAGGCCCAGCTCTGCTATCTGCCTGCAGGGGGTGGAGGGCAATGGCACACTGAGGCTGCCCATGCGGTTGGTTCCTGCCCTTTCGGGCAAGGCCAAGTAGGAATGCCACGCAGCCTCGGAACTGCTCCCCAGACAGCAGTGGGCTGTGCTCTGCTGCACCTGCGGCTTAGAGTCACTCTAGGAGGGGCAGAAAGTCAGTCTTCAGGCCCTGGGGGCCATGTGGCCTCTCGCAGCCTCTCAGCGGCACGGTTGCAGCACAAAAGCAGCCACAGACGGTGCACACGTGAGTGAATGCAGCTGCGTGTCGGTAACACGAACCACAAAACTTGAATTTCATGTAAATGTCCACACGTTGATATTCCTGAGTC
>NW_005881535.1:0-5733 GCF_000147115.1 Myotis lucifugus | reverse complement strand
AGAGGAGAGGAAGGGGGTGGTGCAAGGAGCAGGTGAAGACAGCTGTTATTAATGACAGTAAATTAAATGGAGAAATTAATACATTTAATTTTTAAAAGTTAGGGATGGAGGAAGGTGAGGTCAAACAGGGTCCATGTCATCACTTTACTGCATTCCATTTATGGCTCGTGCCCACTGGGAAGGCATCGCCAAGTTCTGGGGACACTGCTGCCTGTGCTGTGTCGTGCTCTATGTACGAAATGCTAGCTTACGGCCTCGGGACTATAGACCGACAGACCATTTCTCTTATGTCCCATGCCCAAGATTTCAGAAGTCACAACCATACACTCAGGGAGGCAATTTTGGTTAACACCCCAGATTACTCCAATAATCTCAAAGGATAGTGGATATTTAATTCGCTAAATAAAAAGAAATTTCACTCAAAAAGCGCCCTCCCTCTCTCATCTGCCGCTCAGTGGTTAAGCATCAACCTATGAACTAGGAGGTCCTGGTTTGATTCCCGGTCGGGACACATGTCTGGGTTGTGTGCTCGATCCCCAGTGGGGGGTGGCAGGGGGGGGAGCAGGAGGCAGCCGATCAATGATTCTCTCTCATCATTGATGTTTCCATCTCTTTCTCCCTCTCTGAAATAAAAATATATTTAAAAAAAAAGTCCCCCCCAAAACCTATGCCCTACAGAACTTGGTGGGGGTGGCTGGAGCAATCTTAATGTAAATTCCACTCACAGTGGGATGTGTGTGTTGAAACTCCAAGCTCAAGTCACTTAAGTGCCTGTGAGGACTAGGGCAGGCGTTGGTGTTCCAGCTGCGAATGAAAGAAGTGGAGGCCTGGCAGCTCCCTCCCACAGAAGCAAGCTGGCGGGGAGAGGCACGCGCAGTCACTACGGCCGCACAGGGATCAAGCTAAGGCCTGAGAAAAGGACAGCTAGCGTGTGTGGGAAGTGGAGGGTCGCTGCGGGGGCCTGGCAGGAATTCCTCAGAACAGAAGGCAGGTGTTTCGGGCCGGCGCAAGGCCTACGCAAGGCCGGGGGGCTCCAGGGTTGTTTGTCGGAAGGTGTTCCCCTTCATAACTGAAAAGGCACATGGTGGTATCATCATGATATGGGAAACAGGAAGGAAGGAGAAACTGTGTGGTGATGAGACCACCACCAAAGGCACTCTCTTTAGAAAAACAAAAATAATTCAGAAGGCACTTAGGAATTCTATCGCCCACAAAATAATAGATTTCACTATGGAGTTGAAGATGGAATAACAGACTGCCTACTCTTATAAATTGATTAATTTTTCTAATTCATTAGGTATTATTTAGATAATAGGAAAACAATTTAATAAATATAAAAAAAACTATAATAGTTGTTATTTCATCTTTTAAGGTAGGGTGAGGCCAAATTATTTAGTTGGAAATTATTTTAATGAGAGTAGGAAACCCTAAAGGTCATATCAACTTCTCCCCAAGCCACAACCCTGTAACTTTTCCTCTCAATGTCACTGGTTTGACTAATCAACTCCAGGAAAATAACTCTTTTTTTCCAACTTTTATTGGTGCCAAAATAACAAATGACATTCTGCCCCAGCATGTTGTTATTAATGCTGATAATGGCTCCACATGAAATATTTATAATTATGACTCATTTTAGAATAACAGGTAAGTGTCTTGAAAGTCCTTTTGGAAATAGAATAAATATAGCTTCTGCATTATGTATGGCAGCTACACCCTTAATTGAACCTGGTCACAAAACATAACACAAGCAAAAAGGAAATTCAAATCAGACTTCAGGCTGCAAAGCGTTGCTGACTGTAGAAGCTCCGAGATGAACCTTTCACTCACTGAAGGAAGCAGCTGTGTTTCCATGGATAACATGTATTTTTACAAGCAATTATTTTATATATAGAATGTGACTTAATAAAAGCCGCCCTTTCTCTCTGCCGACTTGTAAACAGGAACCACAAAGGGTGTCTGCAAACACACAGACCCCTTTGCATAAATGCAAGGTCTGTCACCCAAAATGTTGTGCCTCCTGTTCTATTCTCCTGAGCTCAAGAAACTGTAATTCATTGCAATGGTTAGCTGAAAGGGCGCAGATACAAAACATACACATTGTTAGCCTTCTGACAGATATAATCGTGCCATGCATAATAGAAAAGAAGTTGAAAATCTATTTTGAGGTGCATCCATTTAAAGGCAACTGAGAGCTCAAAATCCAGTTCAACGGAAGAGAAACAGAGCCGAAGCAAACACTCCACTAATGGCCAAAGGCCATCAAGAAGCAGAAGGCCTGTGCTAAATCTTAATTCCAGACCAGCCAAATGGTTCTAAATTCAAGCCAGTGATGAGTCATGAGGTCACTCAAGGAACCAGGCAGGAACCACCAGCCAGAAGGAATAGATACGCTGCTAGAGGCAGGTGTGAAAGCAGGCGGGGAGGGGGGGGGGGCGCGCGGGGCCCTGAATCACCCCTGGGACAAGCAGCAACATGTCCCTCCTCCTGGCCTCCTGCACAGCCTGGCTTACAGGACTTGGTTTGGAAGTGTATCTGCCAACAGCCGTGCCCGTGTGGACTCCAGCCGGGCCGAATCACATCTAATAATACTTTCAAGTTCAGTCTCAGACAACATGGTTAGAATGCTCCGAGAACTAATGGTGAAGATGAACCTCAATGACTACTCCATATCATCGATGATACATCTTTAACTCTGTACAACGAAGACACACAGTCACCTTATGTGAAAGCCTGATGATATAGTTTTATATTATCAGGCTTTCAAATGGAGGAAAACATATCCCATTTTACTATGCTAGATCATTATTTGGCTTGATAACCCTGACTTTTGGGATCCAAAACATGCTCCAATATAATTTATATCACTTAAAATATCACTGATGCTCCATTATAACTTAGATCATCTAAAATATCACTTGTGACTTACTCATTTCAAGATACTCGTAAAATAATCCCAGTCTTCCCATGAGTTGCAGGTGGTAGTCCTGTTCCCATCGCGGGGTTACCACTTCTGAACCTGAAACTGTGCGGTAGCGTCCAATTAGATTCTTGACCCAGCTGCCAAAAGGACCAAATGATGAGTTAGAATGTTATCAGACCAGGTCATAAAAGTATTTAGTGATATCTCAAGCTGAATGCATTATCTTCCCAATAAATTCATCTGGTGCTTTGACTATGTACTTCAGTGTATCAAAATTGTAACTGCTACATTTTCTCTTAGCTCCTTTTATATAGGCAGTTTAGTTTTTAAAAGATGCTTTCCCTCTTTTGATTAACTTTCTTTTTTTCTCATTTCTATGTTATACAAAATTGTCTTTCCAGAGAAAAACAAAGACATGGATTGTGAGCTGGTGGTAAGTGCTGTGGAGAAAAAGTGTTTGCATTTGTGGTAGGGAGGAGTGGAGTGGTGGCAGCTTGGTTTGTTAAAAGTAACATTTGAAAAGAGATATTAAGAAGGTAAAAGGGTGTCACTGAGCAGTGGTGAGAGCATTGGTCTGCACACAGAAGGTTCTTGGGTTTGATTCCTGGTTAAGGGCACGTACAGGTTCGATCTCTGGCCCTGGTCAGGGTGTGTGCAGAAGACAACCAATCTGTGTCTCTCACATCGATGTTCCTATCTCTCTCACCCCCTCCCTCTTTTCCACTCTAAAGAAAAATCGATAGAAAAAATATCCTCGGGTGAGGATTAACAACAACAAAAAAGAAGGCAAAGGGGCAAGCAGGGGAGACAAAGAGACCATTGTGAGGATTTGGGTGATTTTTACTCTGAGGGAACTGGGGAGCCACTGAGGGACACAGAGAAAAGTGACATAGTTCGAGATGGGATAAAACAGCTCAAGATCCTATGCTAAGCTGGACAGATGGAGGACCAGAGACACGATAAACTTCCTGGAAGCCATCATGCAGAGCGAGGAGGAGACGGCCGTGGGTGGCCCAGCTCTGCCCATTGCTGCGCACTGTCCCCGCAGAGCCGTCCGCTGTTCTTTTTCTATGTTGTGTTTTTCTCTTCCTCAAAGCCTGGTGGCCCAGATAAGTGCTCCCCCTTTTTTGGCAATTTGTCCTGAAAAGAACTCAAAGTTGGCAGCGACCTGAGGGTGCACCTGCAGCAGACCGAACCATTGTTCCCTAAAGCAGCGGGGCTTGTGGTTTCCTCGTGGCGTTCATCAGGGGAGGAGCCACAACAACAAACTTCAAATGCAGACACAACATCCGACTAAGCTTCGGCTGAAGGAACACCATGTTTATATGGATTTCACACTCGGACAGTGAGAAGGTTTCCCACTAAGTAAAGGCAGCTGTATAAATTGCATGTGCATGCACACACATGGGAACGTGTACACAAATACACACACACACACACACACACACACACACACACACACGGTAAGATATGACTAGCTCACCATGTGGGGTTTCCCACTGCTGCTGATCTCAGCATTAACTTTGCACTGACCATTCCATAAGGTTTACTAAGGGAGATTTCTCTATAATAAAAGTGCCCCGGGCTTCACGATCCTTCCCCACTTTTCTCTCTTCTATGACATTAGGGACGAAGCAGGAGGCTGTGGCAGGTGGAGGGGATGTGGATACACGCAGACACCCCTTGAGTCTGAATCCACACTTCACTGCTTAGTCACCATGTACCTTTGGTCAAGTTCAAATCAAATGGGTGATAAACCCTCCACTGCCCAGGGTTGCTGTCAGGACTGAATGATTCAAAACAGGTAAAGCATTAGCACACTTCCTTACACCTCAAACCCCACCACACAGGATTAGTTTTTGACCCACCCAGGCCTCAGTTATTTAGAACTGGCTCGGGGACGCACAGCTGTCTGGATCGGCGGATCTCACTCCAGCCCTTACAAGAAAAACAATGCTAGTTGCTAGTGCTACTTCCTAGGCTCCAACCCAAAGCTCTGAAATCCGTCAAGTCTGGGAATCCGCGGTTTTACAGGCGTCTTGTGACGCAGGTGGCACCAGGGACCACACGAGTCCATCACCCCGCCTGACTCCAAACTCGAGATGACTGGTTTCGATTGGCTTCTGTGTTGCTCTGCCTCACACTTCCAGCCTCAGCCTCTTGCTGAATCCGCTCCGGGGCCCAGAGAGGCAGGTCTTTTATTACTGGGATCCCAAATCCACCACAGTTTGGATTCGGGTGGAAGCTTCAGTCCTGGCATGACTGACTCATCCGGCGCTTCCCTCCGGTACGTACTGTCCTGCCTTCCCTCACCCAGAACTAGTCACGTCAGAGCTCAGTCTCTCTGAAGAGCTTTCCTTCCTGAGCTACAGACGCGACGTCTCCCTGTTCAGCCTTCCTGAATGAGCCACTCATCTTGTGGGAGGAAATCTTAAGGCCGCAGGCCCGTCCCATCATCGCCCCTGGTCTTTTTGGGTTTTCTACTTGGGGCCATGGATTCTAGTGCCAGGGACATCCCATTCTTGACTGCCACATGAGAACTCACCTAGAGCAATTTTTAAAAATACAGACACTTCTTCCCCCTGGCCACGGCTGCACGCTTCCTCCCTTCCCGCAGCGGGTGACTAAATAATTTTCTTAGGAAGTTTACCGGGGATATTAGGCATTCACAGCATTGGAATAAGTTGCCTTCCTACGAAGCCTTTATTAGGTGTGAGAACAGGGTGAAGAACTTTGGACCTCATTTTCTCCTTTGAACTTCGGAATAATATTAATCCAAAACGGCAGAAAATCCACCAATTGGGTTTTGGAAT